>NC_134797.1:15448384-15463384 GCF_046742065.1 Oratosquilla oratoria | reverse complement strand
CAGTGTACAAGGCATATGTCACTTGCCTTAAGCATGCTATTTGCTTTTGCTACTGCGTTTGAGTAACAAGGACTTCGGTGACGATCTTTTGTTTTTCAAATTTCCAAATGTCAAATTACTCTTGCGTCACACAGAGGGAAGCCGAATGACGAACTAGAATCAGTTAAACCTAGAATGCGAATGACAGACATCTTGTTGAGATGTCCTTACGGAAACCTAGAATATTGCAGCCGAAGTCGTTTCTACTCAAACGAAGAAACAAAAGCAAGTAGCATGCTAGCGAGAAATGCCTAGTGTGCCGCCATCTTCTAAGGGCGCCCTTTTGGCCTTTCCCTCACCTGACCTTGACCGGTGGAGGAGGAGGGGAGGGGAGAGGAGGGGAGGCTGAAGGCGCCGTCTGGACCAAGCGATGTCGTACAGGAACTGTTGCCTCTTACCTGAAAAACAAAGAAAATAAATTAGGTTAACAGTGACAAAAAAAAAAAAAAATAAATAACCTGTGCAAAAGAGGGTTTACGGAAAAATAAACGAGAGAGAGAGAGAGAGAGAGAGAGAGAGAGAGAGAGAGAGAGAGAGAGAGAGAGAGAGAGAGAGAGAGAGAGAGAATGTGTGGGAGGGACTTATTCGTTAGCATTTTCTAATATGATGTCATCGCTTTTGTCGCTTCGGCAACGGATACCCGTTTCCGTGGCCATCTGCTGCTTCCTGAGCTGGTTTCCATACATTGCTTATCAAACATCCCTTTATATCAACTAGTGACATGATGAAACTTTATGAATCCAAGCAAATACAATTGTTCTACAGATGTGTGTGATTCACTTTGGTCTTTGGATCACGTGTTGGACTCGTGATCAACAGCTATTTCCCTTCCGGAAGAGAGCTCAGAGCTCGTATGACCGATCTATGGGTAATGCTATGACCTTACACGCACACACACACCCAACTCCCTGCCCACGAGAGTTGGAGTAACGACTCGAAGCGCAGCGATACTGAAATAATTTCAGCCCTGGGCAGGATTCGAACCAGGTACCGCCGGTACCGCCATACTGACAGTCTGGGACTCTACCAACCGCGCCACCGAGTCATATGTGTGTGTGTGTGTGTGTGTGTGTGTGTGTGTGTGTGTGTGTGTGTGTGTGTGTGTGTGTGTGTGTGTGTGTGTGTGTGTGTGTGTATGTGTGTGTTTGCCTTATTGTATTTACCTAATTGTAGTATAAAGGAAAGGAACAACGCTCGTAGGGTCCCGCTTCCTATTCTCCGATTTATAACTCCACGCGTGTGTGTGTGTGTGTGTGTGTGTGTGTGTGTGTGTGTGTGTGTGTGTGTGTGTGTGTGTGTGTGTGTGTGTTTGAAAAATATCGACGAATGCAAATATGAGCCTAAACTGTCATACATATTTGTTCACGACATTTGAGACATATCTATAAAGACCCAGGTCGTCATAATAAAGACTCCATCAGTTTTCATTAAGAAAAAGTTACTCTTTAGAGGAAGGTGCAACGGGGATACTGGATATAAACGTGGAAGTGTAGGGTGTACCTACACTACTGAAAAATATTTTATTATACATATCATACATGAGATTATACATATTATACATGAATATTATACATGAGAAAAGCTTCTGCGTTTGACGGGATCTCAAACTGGATGCTTTACATATGCAGGGAACAAATTGTGGACACTAGAAGAAGGTATAGTGCTACAGGATTGAAAATGGGATAACGTGGTACCAATTCAAAGAAGGGAATAGGGAGAACCCCCCTGAACTAAATTAGTGTCTCTGACCGTCATGATTTCTACATTTGTGTGAAAGTATTGTGAAAGACAAGCAAGTAAAACCATTAAAGAAATTAACGTTTTGGCATAGGGCTGGCTATCGTCTGTGTATTTAGATCCGGAGAGGGCCCTCGACACGTTACATTGAAATAAAGACAACCATGGGAACTTGAGCACACTAATGGAATTGAAGGAAACCTATTGGCATGGATGAGGGATTCCATAAAAGACAGATACATGATAGTGGTAAAGACCAGTATGTCAGGACTAAGGGCAGTGGCTAGCGGAATACCACAAGGATCAGTACTGGCGCCCGTTCAAGTTCTTGATTTGTCTAAATGATGTGACGAAAGAAAATATAACTAATTTGTTTGCGGACGACGCAAAGATCATGAAAATAGAAATTAAAAAACAACAATTTTTCTATATACTGAAGTATTCCTGTTGATATCGATCAAAATCGGACCGGAAACCGTAAATCCCTCAAGGGGACACGTTCCTTCCGGCCCCTGATTGGCTAGGAGAGTGACGTCACGGCATCGGAGGCGATTGATTGACTGAGTGGTGACGTAACAACGGAGACTACTGATTGGCCGAGAGCGGTAACGTCACGGCAACGGACATGACTGATTGGCTGCAACTGAAGCGAGCTCGCCAGAAGGGCCAAGCCCCCGCGTAGCTGGGTCGGGTGCAACCCGTTGCTGGTTATATATAAAAATGTAGACAGAATATATCACTTCAGCCAAGTGTGGAAAATAAGTTTCAACGTCAAAAAGTCCAAAGTATTAAAAGTGAACAAAATTTAAAAACGGCCATCAATGACTATGGGAAGTACAACAATTACAATAGCAAAAGTGAAGTGTCCGCCATGGCCGTTTACCAGACAAAACCTAAGCAAGATTTGTGGTCGAGATAGGCTGCTCACAAAAAAAAAAAAACACTACATGGATTACGATATAATAAAACATATTACGATATAATAAAACATATCACAGTGTCTCACAGACCCCAGATAAGAGTATGCAATTGGGGTGTAATCTGTGCACAAAATGGAGGACATAAACAACAAAAAATATACAAAGTACAGTAACTAGGTTGATCTTCCATTATAGCAGATAAACCAAACAAGGAGATATTTCACGCGCGCTGGACTTGGCCAACATTAAGAGAAAGGGAAAGAGGAGACATGATCGCGGTGTTCAGGTCAACGGAGGGAGCGGGTAACCCTGACAAGGGAGGGAGGGAGGGAGGGAGAGGGGGGTACAGGTAACCAACTCCCCCCCCCCCGAATCTTACGCGTCGCCGGGCGAGACGCTCAGAACCCGCGGATGATGTCACTTCCCAAACGAACCCCAGCTTACCTCACCAGCCCCACCCCACACACTCACGTCACCTCACCTTTGCCTAGTCCTCCCGTCCCCTCACACCTCGCTCCTCCCCCACGTGGCCCCCACGGACCCCTTAGCTAATAGTTCCAGTTATAGCTCTCGAATCAAACAGTTTTATACACAAATGCTGTCACGCATGTACACACACACACACATACACACAGACGTGCACGCACATAATTTCCAACCCACGGCCATGCAAGTCAACATGGCTCTCCAAACACGGAACCTTGCCCACCCAACCCAACCTACCCCTCGCCCACCCAACCCAACCTACCCCTCGCCCACTCAACCCACCCACCCTTCCGACGCCCATTAGTCCCTACTTACCCTCAGTCACAACTCAGGGTAAATCTTAACCACCCTCACAGCCCGTGTCTCATAGGTTAACGGATTTTATCTTTTCAAAAATTCAAACTTGGCCAGCCGTTACAATAACGAAATTCCACGCCGATCCCTCACCGCCCGTGCTCACTGTGACACACTTCACATACTTTGTTTAGGCAGACGCTAGACGATTTCATTATGCTGTTACTAGTTTTGTGTTCACTTAACTCTTTCTAGAACTTTACTCGATTTGTTCATTGGGTCTGTCGCCAGGCGATTTTATTCAATCGGACGGAGGAGAAAGTTATGATCTGTACAGGTCACTAAAAATGAAATAATCTGGAAAAAGAGTAAATAAATAAACAAATAAATAAATAAATCCATCTATAAGACAAAAGGCTTCTTCATCCTCACGTAGAGAATAGTGACAATACACAAGTGTCTGTTTAAAGAGGTGTTATAACGAAGACCTAAAAACTGTGGTTCTTAAGAGGAGATGCGAGATTTCCTTGACGGTACGAAGATGCTGTGGCCGGGAAAAGCGAGCATACATTTCTTGATTTTATAATATATTCTTTATGATAAGAAAGTAATCTGGATTTTTGTAATGCATCGTTTTGTCGTCAGTTATGCGAATAAAAGTTGAAAACATGACGTTTTTATTATTTGCACATAATAACACAATATCAATATTGTTGTGTTTCTTATCAATTCTAGAAGGGTGCGAGAACCGATTCATAATTTGAAGGGGATGTGAACAAGGAAAAAGGTTAAGAACCATTGGCCTAGAAGCTATGAACGATGCATATACGAAGAACTGTAATGTGAACAGCCTGAGAAGGGTTCTTTGATTCTCGATGAATGGTAAAAAATACACCTTAGTCAAAAAAAAAAAAAAAAAAAAAAAAAAAGGGGGGGGGACTGGTCCCTGAACTGGGGTATCGATCTATCGTGACCAAGTTCAAGCTAGAGACCGCCTCATCCATTCCTTCATTCTACACAATAAAACCATCTTGTGCTAGCCAAAGGTAACCCAGACAGGAAGGTACGGTAGCCAAGGTGCTACCTGAGCCCTCCACGATGGTAGTAATTATTACCTCCACGTTTCACTCCATGGAGTCGATAATGATATGACCTCCATTCCTTACTCTAAGTACCGACTCTCATCTCAACCATCCGACCGTCAACACTGAGCAAATCTACTCCCGGTCTCTGCTGTTATTCTCCCAAACACACACACACACACACACACATAGTTTTTGAATGCTTGTAACATCTCATTGTCATAGTATTGTATTGTTATAATCTTGTAGAATGTATATTTTCAGCAGAAATGCTGCTATACCCAATTAACCGTAAATTATTATTATTATTACACACACACACACACACACACACACACACACAAACACACACAGCAAAGCGACCACCCACACAAGACCATTCGTACGGGGAGCCTACGGAGAAAGGAGGGAGTTGAGGGAGTTGAGGGGGGGAGGAGGGAAAAGGTGAGAGAAAAGGGTGTGGGTGTGTGTGTGTGTGTGTGTGTGTGTGTGTGTGTGTGTGTGTGTGTGTGTGTGTGTGTGTGTGTGTGTGTGTGTGTGTGTGTGTGTGTGTGTGTGTGTGTGTGGAGAGAGAGAGATAGACACACACGCACAGCGAGAGAGAGAGAGAGAGAGAGAGAGAGAGAGAGAGAGAGAGAGAGAGAGAGAGAGAGAGAGAGAGAGAGAGAGAGAGAGAGAGAGAGAGAGAGAGGGGGTGGGAGAGGGGGGGCGGAGAGATACAAGCTGCGCCTCTTCGCTCGTCAACTGCCATGGAAGTTGAAAGGGGGGGAGGGGGGGCGTCCTAGGTCATCGGATTGATTCCCAACAAGGTGTCATCATCTCACTTTTAGCATTTTTTATAATAGAGATAAATGAATTAGCAAAAGACTGACGAGGTTACAAAAAAAAAAAACGATTTAGGGAAGACCAAAGGGGATTACGGAAAAAATGGTTAACCCACGTCAAAGTAATTTATTAATCAAACTTAAATGTTTCTGATCCTGGTCCCGTCTTTGGTTACCATTCATAAACACCCGGTCGGGCACGGGTACAAACCATCATTTGTTCAGTCAATACACAGAGTTTCCATTATTGGGAATCTGAATTTCGAAACGAAAAGAAAAGAAAAGAAAAAAAGAAAAAGAAGAAAAAAGAAGAAAAAAGAAAAAAAAAATCCGGTACCACTTTCTAATATTCGTGAGGAGTTTTCGTTCCAAATATGGGAAGACTTACAATCTGCAGATTCCCAATAGAAGGAACTATCTGTACGTCATCGCCAGGCCAATCCAAACACCTAACACGCACGCACAAACACACGCGAGCCCTAGAGTCCCCTACTCTGATGTTACAGGAAAAGAAGGGGGTGGGAGGGGGAGGGAGGAGGTGGGAGGAAAGATATATGGTGGGAGGAAATGTTGGAGGAAGGGGAGAAGAGGTGGTGGAGAAAGGAGAGAGGGAGCGAGACGGAAGTGGAGGCAGAAATATGCGAGGAGGAGCGGAGACGAGGACCCGAGTGGAGGTGGAGTGGAGTGGAGGGAACGAGTGGGTGTGGAGGTGATGTGAATAAAAAATGGAGGGGAAAGGTAGACGGGAGAGGGGAAGTGCCAGGGCAAGCAATTATGGAGGGGGGGGAGGCGAGGGGAAGGCCATGGAGGGAGGGGAAGCAAGGGGAAGGCCGCGGAGAGAGAAAAAGAGGGGAAAAGGGGAAATGAAGATGAGGGGAGAGAGAGGGAGGTAAAGGATGAAAGAGGAGGAGGAGGAGCTGGAGGAAGAGGAGGAAGAGGAGGAAGAGGAGGAGGAGGAAGAGAGAAACAAGAGCAAGGGGAAGGAAGAAAAACATGAGAAGAGGGAGGTAGAGGGGAAGGGAGAGGTGGAGGGGAAGGGGGAGGTGGAGGGGAAGTGGGAGGAGAGGAAGAAAAGGAGGAGGGGGAGGAGGAGGAATAGGAGGAGGAAGGGGGAGGAGCAGGAGGGATCGGGGAGGGAGGAAGAAGAAAAAAGAGGAGGGGGAAGGAGGGGAAGAGGGGGAAGGAGGGGAAGAGGGGGAAGGAGGGGAGGAGGGGGAAGGAGGGGAGGAGGGGGAAGAAGGGGAGGACGGGGAAGGGCATGGGAGGAACGTGGGAATAGAAGAAACAGGAGAACGAAGAATTGGAGGAGGAGGAGGAGGAGAAGGAGGAGGAGGGGAGGGGAAGAAGAGGAAGAAAAGAAGGAGTGGGAATAGGAAAGGAGGAGGGGGAGGGGAAGGAAGAGGAAGAAAAGGAGGACTGGGAGGAGGAAAAGAGGAAGAAAAAGAGGAGTGGGAGGAGGACGGGAGGAGGGGGAGGGGAAGGAAGAGGAAGAAAATGAGGAGGGGGAGGGGAAGGAAGAGGAAGAAAAGGAGGAGTGGGAAGAGGAAAGGAGGAAGGGGAGGGGAAGGAAGAGGAAGAAAAGGAGGAGTGGGAGGAGGACGGGAGGAGGGGGAGGGGAAGGAAGAGGAAGAAAAGGAGGAGGTGGAGGGGAAGGAAGAGGAAGAAAAGGAGGAGTGGGAGGAGGACGGGAGGAGGGGGAGGGGAAGGAAGAGGAAGAAAAGGAGGAGGTGGAGGGGAAGGAAGAGGAAGAAAAGGAGGAGTGGGGAGAGGAAAGGGCGAAGGGGAGGGGAAGGAAGAGGAAGAAAAGGAAGAGTGGGAGGAGGAAAAGAGGAGGGGGAGGACGGGAGGAGGGGAGGGGAAGGAAGAGGAAGAAAAGGAGGAGTGGGAGGAGGACGGGAGGAGGAGGAGGAGGAGGAGGAGGATAGGGGAAGGAAGAGGAAGAAAAGGAGGAGTGGGAGGAGGACTGGAGGAGGACGGGAGGAGGAGGACGGGGGAAGAACGGGAAGGGGAGGATGGGGAAGGAGAGGGGAAGAACGAGGAAATAACAAAAACGAAAAAAAGAGAAAAAATGGGGATGAAGAGAGAAAAATGAGGATGAAGAAGGAAAAAGGAGGAGGAGAAGAACGGTGAGAAGGAGTGTAAGGAGGAGGAATGTGAGGAGGGGGAGTTATTAATAATGGAAGGAGGAAAGGTTAGCAAGGGGAGATGGGAAAGAAAGGAGGGGGAAGGGAGGATGGAAGAGGAAGCGGAGGAGGAGGAGGAGGAGGAAGAGGAGGCGGAGGAGGAGGAGGAGGAAGGGGAGGACGTGGGCGAGGATGGAGGAGAGGGAGTGGGTGGTGAGGGTCAAGCAAGAAAACAGTGAGTTTCACTGCAATGCACCACAGTGGCCCGCAGTTCCTAGACGCCGGGAGCCGCTACGGGTCATGCGGTGTTACGTTACGTAACGTCATACAACGAACTCCACTCCTCCTGAGACCACGTGTATTCACCTTGGTCTTTTGGATCACGTGTTGGACTCGTGACCGAGAGCTATTTCCCTCCCGGAAGAGAGCTCAGAGCTCCTGTGGCCGATCTATGGGTAATACTGTGATCTTACACGCACACATAGCCCCAACTCCCCGCCCACGAGGGTTGGAGTAACGACTAGAAGCTCAGCGATACTGAAATTATTTCAGCCCTGAGCAGGATTCGAGCCCGGACCGCCGTAGTGAGAGTCGGGGACTGTACCAACCGCGCCACCGAGTGTATGTTGTTGGGGCTGAGTGGCGAGTCAAACACGTCTGTTTTGCTTCGTTCGCAGCCTCAGAGAGAGAGAGAGAGAGAGAGAGAGAGAGAGAGAGAGAGAGAGAGAGAGAGAGAGAGAGAGAGAGAGAGAGAGAGGAGAGAGAGAGAGAGGAGAGAGAGAGGAGAGAGAGAGAGAGGAGAGAGAGAGAGAGAGAGGAGAGAGAGAGAGAGAGAGAGAGAGAGAGAGAGAGAGGAGAGAGAGAGAGAGAGGAGAGAGAGAGAGAGAGGAGAGAGAGAGAGAGAGAGAGAGAGAGAGAGGAGAGAGAGAGAGAGGAGAGAGAGAGAGAGGAGAGAGAGAGAGAGGAGAGAGAGAGAGAGGAGAGAGAGAGAGAGGAGAGAGAGAGAGGAGAGAGAGAGAGAGAGGAGAGAGAGAGAGGAGAGAGAGAGAGAGGAGAGAGAGAGGAGAGAGAGAGAGAGAGAGAGAGAGAGAGAGAGGAGAGAGAGAGAGAGAGTGTGTGTGTGTGTGTGTGTGTGTGTGTGTGTGTGTGTGTGTGTGTACAGATTATACCATCTAGTCTGATTAACAAGGGACTAGCCTGATGACAGTGAGAACCATAAAGCCTGAGACGCGGACTAATCACCCCTGCACAAGGACACAAAACTTCAGTGCCTTCAGGCCTGAAGCAGGCCACCCCGCCGTTTCAGTAACTCAAGTCCTTCTGAACTCGAAACAAGTTCTGTGCGATGACTCGGACGTGAAGCACCAAAGGGCGTCATAGATATTGCAGACGGGACTCCTCGTGTGTAATTGTTGCAAGCCCACGTTGCAAAGTGACTGAACGGGTCATATTTGCACGTCGTCGAACACCCTTTGCTAAAAGTGGTTAGCTGCAACCCTCTGATATCTCCCATGGAAACGTTTCTATGGCCCGTTTTCTGACGAACACGATGAGAGAGAGAGAGAGAGAGAGAGAGAGAGAGAGAGAGAGAGAGAGAGAGAGAGAGAGAGAGAGAGAGAAAGAGATGGAAGGAGAGACACCTGGTGTTCGTCCAGTAACAACTAACATCAAAATCTTGCAACTCCAACTACCCTCGATCATCTCAGCAGAAGATTTAATCCATTTGATGGAGGAGGGGGCGGACTAGCGGGTGGGGATCGGGGTGGGTCAGCGAGACAGACCCCCAACGTCCCTTATGACTCGGAGAAGGACAACAAAGCCAAAGTCTTCAGGTTCCCATTATGAAAATATAAAGGAACGAAAATTTCATAGTATCCATTTCCTCCTAGCTCTCCATGATGGAGGAAAACAAATATATATATATATATATATGTGTGTGTGTGTGTGTGTGTGTGTGTGTGTGTGTGTGTGTGTGTGTGTGTGTGTGTGTGTGTGTGTGTGTGTGTGTGTGTGTTGTTTTCTGGTTTTGTTTCGACCACTCTGATGTACCATTTTCTCAGCCTCATGTCTATGACCCTCCAATATAACTCCTTGCTTTCAATCTCCGTTCTCCTCGCGTTTTTTATTTTTTTTAGCTTCATTTTTTAGTATTTTCTATTTTTCTATTTCCTCAACATTTATCTCTCTTTTCATCTATATACTGTTGTAGTGTTCACTCCTTTCTAGCTTACTTGCTTTTTCTAATATGTCTTCTACTACCATTTGCGATCTTAAGTTTTATTTTTAGTGGCAGATTTCTTTCCTTAGAATAGTGTCCCATTCTATACACTTCTTCTATATCTTTACTTCCAGGTCACCATCTTTTATTTCCTTTAGAACTGATATTGTTTCTTTTTCTGCCTTTTCTCTTATGTACCTCACCAGACCATGTTTTCCCATTAGTCCATATACAACTATAAAAAAAATTCTATCCATTGTATATCTAACCCAATTTGCCTTTTATCTAATTACTTGAATGATTGTATCTTTTGCATTTTCCTGCATCTATTGTTGTACAAATTCTTTAAAGGCAATTTCATTTTCTGTGTTTTCACTCCATTTCTTCATCTTTTGCATACTTTCGTCACCTAAGTTTTCTTCAATTTTTAGGTCATTTATTGTATTTTGTTATCTAGTTTTTTTTCTCACTATTAGCAGTATCATTAATCTTCATTTTTTCATTTTCACATTTAACTTCTATTACATCATTTTTTTATTATCTTGAGTTCGTTCCTAAGTTAAGAGTTTGATTTCTCCAGATCGGACAATTCGTTGTTAGCTTGGGCTAAACATTCCATTAATTCTACAATCTCCTTCCTTAATTCAGTGAATTCGTTCTCCCTCCATTTTCTATTGTTACTCATTTCCTTTTCCATGTCCATGATTCGACAAAATTTTCTTTTTTCGTACTTGTCAAAACCAGAAAAGGAGTCTTCGTTATACAATTTAAATATTGCTGGAGTTTCCATCGGTCTGTTTACAATGCGCTTTGGCGTAGCGCCTCTAGATGTCTCTGCTTTCGAGTCGACATTCGTCTCGAAATCATCGTTTTTATTTTCTTGCATTTTCTTTTGTTAAATCACTGACACTGCAGAGAAACCATTTTGGGTAACCACGACTGTTCCCCCTCCCATTCAATACAAACCTGGACTCCTGCTGTTTTCCTTGTACTATTGAGAATTTTCGACTTCGACAGTCTACGGAGCTCAAATGAGGAGATGTTGACAGTTCGGAAACTTTTTTTTTTCGTGTGTGTGTGTGTGTGTATGTGTGTGTGTGTGTGTGTGTATTTACCTAGTTGTACCTAGTTGTATTTTACGGGAAGGGGAGCTATGCTCGTGGGGTCCCGTCTTCATATCTCATTTTATCTAAACTATTTTTAAATTCATGTATTGTTTTTGCACACACCACTTTCTCATCTAACTTGTTCCAACTGTCTATTACTCTGTGAGGAAAGCTGTTCTTTTTCAAATCTCTTCTATAGCTGTCTTTTTTTATTTTCTTTCCGTGTCCTCTTGTATTTCTGTCATCCCATTTTATCAGATTCTCTCTATCAGTAATTTCTATGCCTTTCATGATTCTGTAAATAGCTATCAAATCTCCTCTCTCTCTTCTTTGCTCTAGTGTCTGTAGTTTAAGTTTTTGTAGTCTCTCTTCATATGATAGTTTTGAGAGTGTTGGTGCCAGTTTTGTGATTGCTCTTTGTATTCTTTCAAGTTTTTTTATACATTTTTTGTACTTGGTGACCATATCGTTGCTGCATATTCTAATCTTGGTCTTATCAGGGTGATTAGGATTTTCCTCACCATTTCTTCATCCAGGTATGTAAATGCCACTTTGATTGTTCTTATTAAATTATAAGTTTCTCCAAAAATCTTATTTATATGTTTCTCAGGTGACATATTATTCATAACAATGACTCCCAGGTCCTTTTCATTTTCTACTTTTTTTATTCCTTCTTCTCCCAATTTATATGATCCTGTTATTCTATTTTTGCTTTTTCCAAATTACATTATACTACACTTTTTTGTATTGAACTCCATCTCCCACTTCCTACTCCATTCTTGTACTTTATTTAGATCCCTCTGTAGTGATTCACAATCTTCTTCAGTTTTCACTCTTTTCAGTAGTTTTGCATCATCTGCAAAGAAGCTCATATAGCTTTCAATTCCTTCATCCATATCATTAATATATATAGCAAACATTATTGGGGCCAGAACTGTTCCCTGCGGGACACCGCTTATTACTTCATTCCATTTTGAGTGCTGATCTCTTATCACTACTCTCATTTTTCTTTCTTGCAAAAAGTCTTCCATCCAATTTAGCAATTTACCTTGTATTCCTCCTTCATATTCTAATTTCTTAAGCAACTTCTTATGTGGTACTTTGTCAAAAGCTTTTTTTTAGGTCTAGAAATGCACAATCAGCCCATCCATCTCTTTCTTGTATTATATCTATTAGCCTTGAATAGAAACATATTAAATTGGTGACGCATGACCGTCCTTGTCTGAATCCAAATTGCCTTGGATTTAGTACGTTGTTTTTTTCCAAGTATTTTACCCATCTACTTTTGATAATTCTTTCACAAATTTTTGCTATTGTACTTGTTAGAGAGACTGGTCTATAGTTGGTAGGTTCTTCTTTATTTCCTCCTTTATATATAGGTACTATATTTGCTTTTTTCCAATCTTCTGGAACTTTTCCTTCTTTTAAGGAACTGCTTATTATGCTATGTATTTTGTCTGCCAGTTCATTCCTGCATTCTTTCAGAATCCAGTTTGCTATTTCATCTGGCCCATGCGATTTTCTGACATCAAAATTACCCAAGTGTGTCAATATTTCATTCTTTGTTACTTCTATTTCTTCCATAGGGGGGACTTTTTCTTTCCACTCAATCTCTTCAGGTTGTATATTTTCCCTTGTAAACACTGATTTAAAATGTTTGTTCATAATTTCTGACATTTCCATTTCCTCAGTGTATTCAACTCCTCCTTGTCTCAATTTCTCCAAGTCTTGTTTGTTTTTCAGTTTATTGTTTACAAATCTGTAGAATAGTTTTGGTTGATCTTTACACTTTTCTATAACATCTTTTTCATATTTTCTTTTTTTCTCTCTGCACTTTTGTACATATTCATTTCTATAACCAGTATATATTTTCCATTTTTCAGGTCTTCTGTCTTTTTTCCATCTGGTCCAGGCTTTGTCTCTTTTGCCTTTTAACTCCCTACAACTTTTGTTGTACCAGCATTTTACATATTCTTTTTCTTGTTTTTGTCTTGGGACATACTTTTCCACTCCTTTTTTGTAAATTTTTGTCAAAATATTCCATTTCTCTTCCACTGATGTTTCTTCTTTGTATATTTCTTCCCAGTTTTCTTGTTGGAAGAATTCTCTTATTTTATCAAAGTTTGTTTTTTCATACATCATTCTTCCTTTTCTATATTGTTCATTTCTTTTCATATATTTTTCTTCATTAAGTTCCAGTTCAATCAATATGTGGTCACTTTTACCTATTGGTGTTTTATATTCAATCTTGTCCACTATTCTAGGTTCAGATGTAATTATTAAGTCTAGCCTCGATGGTTCTTCTTCATTTCTATACCTAGTGTTCTCTTGTATCCATTGTGTCATTGAATGGTCAGTAATCATCTCAAGTAGAGCATTTCCCCATGAGTGATCACCACTCTTTACTGTCATTTCTTCCCAGCAGATTTCTTTGCAATTAAAGTCGCCATCATAACTATTCTTCCTCCGTCTTCCATTATTTTAGTTAATGCTATCTTTGTGTCCTCTAGCATACTTTTATATTCACTCTCCTCCCATGAGGCTGTTTTCGGAGGCACATAATTGATCACAAATTTTCTGCTCTTCTTATCTCTGTCTTCCACTTCTATCATAATCATCTCTACTGTATTCTTTCCATATATGACACCTTTCACGTTTATATCCTTCTTAGTCAGGAACATAACTCCACCCCCTTGCTTTTTCTCTCTGTTTCTAATCCAATAATTGTATGCATCATGTCCTACACTGTTGGGTGGTAGTGGGCCTTTTAATTTTGTTTCTACAATTCCCATTATGTCCGGTTCTTTTTCTTTCAAATAATCATTCAGCTCATTCAATCCTGTTATTAATCCATCTATATTTGTGTAAGACACTCTTAGTTTTCTGCCACTTCCATTGTGTTCTCTGTTTCCCTTATGTTTTTCTTTTGTATGTCGAACTTCCTTAGTTTCATGTTCACTACTCTCCAATAGAATTTCTCTGACTCCGTTCTGTTCTCGTTTTTTGTCTTAGCTTCCAGTCTTTTCTGCTTTTCTTCCTCTCTTTCCTCTTTATTCATTTCTCTTTTTATCCATATCTTTTTGTGTTGTTCACTTGTTGCTAGTTTCCCTGTTTTGGATAAGATATTCTCTGCCGTTGTTTGTGACTTGAATTTAATCTTAATTGGTCTGGTCTTGTCTGTGCTATACTTTCCGAGTCTAAATTTCTCTTCGATTTGTTTCATAATTCCTGGTTCATCTTCCTGAACTGATTCTAGTAATTGGCTTACTTTTTCATTTTCCTCTTTGATTCTTGTGGTTCTATCTGTGTTGTGTTTCTCTTCCATTCCTAATATAATTATACATTTCTTCTTGTCTGCTAAATCCCTTACTATATTCTCCTTTTGTCTCATCACTTTAATAACTGAATCTTCAGTATGTTCTTTCAATTGCTGTTTGACTATGTCAGTGAATGAAATCTTATTTCCTTCTTGGGTTTGCTTCCAATTTTTACTTTCTTTAGCTATTGTTTCTCTGTTTTCTTTACTATTCTTCTTCAATTCCTCATTCTCCCCCTTTACCTCTCTTAACTGTCTTTTTAGTTCTTCTATTTCATCAGTTAAGTTTTTATTCGCCTTTTCCAGTTCTTCCAATCTTTCAACCCTTTTTAAAATGGTGTTCATATGACCTAACCTACTCTCCAAGTCCTCGATCACCTTATCAACCTTCTTCTCTAGTCTTGTCAGTCGGGGGGGGTTTGTGTCCCCCCCACTCTCTTTAAATCCCTTGAAAATATTCTCATCACTTTCTGCTATATTGCTCCTATCTATACCTCTAATCTTCACATTCCTATTAGACATGTTATCATCCAACTCGTCTTGGGGTCGTTTGTCTACCTTACGGCGGCCCGTCAGGGCCATTTCCTCCACCTCCTCATTACCTTCCATTTCCCCAGCAATCCCTCCCCCTCTCCTCTTTCCTTACTTTCCCACTACCTCACGAGCAATTTCCCCCCCCTACAAATACAAAAAGGCACTTCTCTTTGCGTTGGTATCCACAATCTGCACTTTTCTTCAGAGCGTTCTTCAAGCCGTCCGTTCGTTGAAAGTGTGTGTGTGTGTGTGTGTGTGTGTGTGTGTGTGTGTGTGTGTGTGTGTGTGTGTGTGTGTGTGTGTGTGTATGTATGTGTGTGT
>NC_134797.1:15383384-15443384 GCF_046742065.1 Oratosquilla oratoria | reverse complement strand
ATAAGATATGTAGATAGCGTCATCGAGTTTTGGCATTAGTGAAGCGAAGGCGCTGAGAAATGTAGGAACACAATACTTTCGGTGTCTTGTTCAACCCCACGATGGTCACTTTTATTTTATCTATTTACTTATTTATTTATTTTATTTTATTTTATTTATTTTTTATTTTATTAATTATTATTATTATTATTATTATTATTATTATTATTATTATTATTATCATTATTATTGATAGAGAGAGAGGGGGGAGTTATGAGACATATTCTATATATTTTTCTTCTCTCTCTCTTTTTTTTTTTTTTTTGAGCCAGAGAGGTTATGAGACAACTTGTCTCATTGTGGGTCTCGACCGATTGAGACACCATTCAACCCTGGATCTTCTCATTCCAATTTCAGGCGAATAAAATCGTCTGGCGCTAGCTACAAACTACAGTCTGTTATTGTCGGATTTAGCCCCTTCCGGCTCTCGTGGTCCTTTTCCTTTAAATCCGACTGCCGTCAGGCTATTCTATTCAACCATGCGTGATCCTTCAGTATTCAACGAATTTTCGGGGCCTGAAAAGTAATCAACCTTATGTTAACAGGGTATAAGGTCTATATTTGCGTACTACGAGCTTCAAGTGCCTCCCAATTCAGGAAGCGAAGATTTGTCAGACCCTGTTCACACCAGCGGTTTCAACCGGCGCGGTGCAAACGATGGTAAATCAATGAAACGGTTCACACACAATCGCGCAGCGGTACCACCACCACGGTTTCCGCATGGTTCAAACCGCTAGTGTGAACATGTATTCACACTTGATTTTTGTTTACATTATCTTCTCCCGTTTTCTTTCTAAGTTCCTGAATCCGTTTTCCTTGACGGCGTTCACACCACCTGAATATTTCCGTGAAGCTTCGTTGTGTGTGTGTGTGTCTACGTGTGCGTGCGTGTGCGTGTGTGTGTCTACGTGTGCGTGCGTGTGCGTGTGTGTGTCTACGTGTGCGTGCGTGTGTGTGCGTGCGTGCGTGTGTGTGTGCGTGTCTACGTGTGCGTGTGTGTCTACGTGTGCGTGTCTACGTGTGCGTGCGTGTGTGTGTGTGTCTACGTGTGCGTGCGTGTGTGTGTGGGTGGGTGTGTTTACCTAGTTGTATTTTACGGGAAGAGAGCTATGCTCGTAGTGACCCGTCTTTGTATCTTTCAGCATCAAGTTTGTTCTTAAATTCTTGAGTAGTGTTTGCACACACTTTTACCTTATCTGATTTATTCCAGGTATCCACCACTCTGCGTGGGAAGCTATTCTTTTTTCAGATCTCTTCTATAATTATCCTTTTTGAGTTTCTTTTTCGTGTCCTCTTGATTTTCTGTTGTCCCATTTCAATAAATCATCTCTATATAGGATTTCCTTTCGTGTGTGTGTGTGTGTGTGTGTGTGTGTGTGTGTGTGTGTGTGTGTGTGTGTGTGTGTGTGTGTTTTTCCTCCCTCTCTCCTCTCTCCCTCTCCGTCCACGTTAGTTATGCGACACCAGTCCCCATCAACTTCTCCTCCTCCTCTTCCTCCTCCCCTCAAGAACTCTTTGGCCTCTTTTCCTGCTCAGAGTCGACCGCGAGAGGATCTCTCTTTATCTCTCTCTTCAGCAACTTAGGACATTAGCCCCCCACCCCGACCCCCCCAAAGCGCTCTCCTTCTTATAGCATCATTTCTCTCAAACTGACCTTCACTCCCTCTCTCCCTCCCACTCCCTCTCTCCTTCCCACTACCTCTGTCCCTCCCACACCCTCTCTCCCTACTCCCTCTCTCCCTCCCACTCCCTATCTCCCTCTCACTCCCTTTCTCCTCTTCGTCCTCATCTTTCTCTTTCTCATTTCCTCGGTCATTTCTTTCCCTTTCATTTTTTCTTCCCGTCTGCCTTAATAATCCAGTATTTTTCTCCCCTCTCATTCCTTTCTCTCCCTCTTCTCCCTCAATTTCTAGTATCTCTGAGTCTCTCCATTCCGTCTGCCTCACAAACTCTCCCCCCCCCACCTCTCTCTCTCCCTATCGCGTTGCTCCTACAAGACCAACGGTTCCCATGGGAGCGCCTCTGCTCCCATACTACTCCCATAGGGAAACTTTCGTGGGCAAGGCCGGGGAAGGACGTGAGGGAATGAGGGAAGTGGATGCGGAGGGAAGTGGATGTGGAGGGAAGTGGATGCGGAGGGAAGTGGATGCGGAGGGAAGTGGATGCGCAGGGAAGTGGATGCGCAGGGAAGTTGAGAAGAACGGGCGACCGAGGTAACAGGAAAGAGGGATCTCAAGAAGCAGATACGGTTTATGAAAATAATGTTTATATGAAGAGAATTTTGCAGGAGTGGTGCGGCAGAGGCTGGGACTAAAACCCTTTATGTATGAGAGGAAAATTATGTAAAAAGGTGTGATGACTTTGATGACATCTTATGGGGTGAGGGGGGGGAGGGAAAATAAGCATTTCAATAAAGGAAGCAATAATAATAATAATAATAATAATAATAATAATAATAACAATAATATACGGTTTATTGGGTATAGCAGCATTACTGCTGAAAATACACAGCCTACAAAATTATGAAATTATAGAACTATGGCCGTGAAAAGTTGTTATAAGCATTAAAAACAAAACAAAACAGTGAGCTAAGGAATAGCTGTGTTGGACAACATTGTTATTTCTTGTTATTGATTAAGTCCACAAATGTCGGTATGGGGCTCTTCTTATACCGGTCGGTGCGTGCTCTGATCGACTTGATGGTATTGTGGTGCCGCACCTGTCGCCGTGGTGGTGGTGTTGGTGGAGGTGTGGAGGTATGTAGGTGTAGGTGTGTGTGTGTGTGTGTGTGTGTGTGTGTGTGTGTGTGTGTGTGTGTGTGTGTGTGTGTGTGTGTGTGATTCACCTTGGTCTTTGGATCAGGTGTTGGACTCGTGATCGACAGCTATTTCTCTCCCGGAAGAGAGCTCAGAGCTCGTATGACCGATCTATGGGTAATGCTATGGCCTTACACGCACACACACACCCAACTCCCCGCCCACGAGTTGGAGTAACGACTCGAAGCGCAGCGATACTGAAATAATTTCAGCCCTGGGCAGGATTCGAACCAGGTACCGCCGGTACCGCCATACTGACAGTCTGGGAATATACCAACCACGCCACCGAGTCGTGTGTGTGTGTGTGTGTGTGTGTGTGTGTGTGTGTGTGTGTGTGTGTGTGTGTGTGTGTGTGTGCACGCACGAGGGGAGAATGAAGGACGTGTGCTAGGGCGAAGGTGGTAGGAGGGGGAGAAATATGATGAAAAAGATATACAAAGCCATGGTGACAGGACACAGAGTATGGGGAAAGGATAGTGTAATGGGAGAGCCGGAGGGGGACGGGGACGGGGACGGGGAAGAGGAGGTGCATGTGGAGGAGGAGGGGGAGGAATACGAGAGTGAGAGGAATAAAATATGATAAAATAGTCCGGTATTGCCAAAACAAAATATATCGCGAACGCCAGCGAGGTATGGCATTACTGAAGCGAACGGGTTGGAGAGAGGGAGGGAGGGTTGGAGGGAGAGGGAGAGAGAGAGAGAGAGAGAGAGAGAGAGAGAGAGAGAGAGAGAGAGAGAGAGAGAGAGAGAGAGAGAGAAAGAGAGAGAGAGGAAGAGATAGAGGGGGAGAGGGAGGGAAGGAGAGAGAAGAGAGAAGAGAGAAAGAGAGGGAGAGAGAGAGAGAGAGGATATATATATATATATATATATATATATATGTGTGTGTGTGTGTGTGTGTGTGTGTGTGTGTGTGTGTGTGTGTGTGTGTGTGTGTGTGTGTGTGTGTGTGTGTGTGTGTGTGTGTGTGTGTGTGTGTGTGTGTGTGTGTGTGTGTGTGTGTGTGTGTGTGTGTGTGTGTGCCGTACTATTTGTTTGTCCACGTGGAATCAGTTCTATCATAATTCCCTTTCTGGTTGCGGCCAGGTTCTTCATTCTCAATTATGTATCGAGCAGCGCAGACCACAGGAGGATTGAGTACGAGAAGAAAGAACTGTAAGATGTGGAAAGGCTAGGGGGAGGATGAGGAAGAGGTGAGGGAGGAGGAAGCCAGGGAGGGGAGGAGGGAGGGAAGGGAGGAGAGGAGGAGGAGGATGGAAAGGAGGAGAGGTGGAGGTGGAAAGGGAGGCGAGGAGGAGAGGAGAGAGGGAGAAGAGGGGGAGAAGAAGAAGAGGGGGAGGAAGAAAGGCCCACTGAGAGAGAGAGAGAGAGAGAGAGAGAGAGAGAGAGAGAGAGAGAGAGAGAGAGAGAGAGAGAGAGAGAGAGAGAGAGAGAGAGAGAGAGAGAGAGAGAGAGAGAGAGAGAGAGAGAGAGGGTCGTTTAGAGGGTCAATCAAGTGAAAAGAATGACTCAATCTAGGGAGGAAGGTGGGGATGGGGGGGGCAAAGGGGGAATAGGCAGAAGCGGATAATTAGTGCTGGGGGGGGAGAGCCTGGGGGGGGGGAGCCTGCGGATGATTAGGGGGGACATGGGACCACAAAAATGGCGCCGCAGAAGCCGAGATCCGGAGCATAATTTCCATTAAAGATGATACTCGAGGGTATTGCTACACTCAAAGGCGCTGAGGGTCAAAGAAGAGGAGGAAGAGAAAGGTGGAAGAAAGAAGAGGAACGGAGAGAAAGAGCAGGGAGGAAGAGGGAGGAAGTGGAAGAGGAAAATAAGAGGAGGGTAGGGCCGTTTCGTCTTACTCTCAAAAAGCTGAACGCTTTGCTCAAGCTTTTGCTAAAATTTTACTTTAGACGATTCCCAAACTTTTTTTTCCTGTTTTACAACTATACGTACTAAGTTAACCTTAATCCTAATGCCGGGTACCACGATGTTTTCTTGATTTTATTTAATTTTTATTTTTTTGTCACCCCACCATTACCCCCGAAAATGTGTTACCTCCCCCCCCAGGGGGTAATTTACCCACAGTTTGGGAACCAATGCTTTAGACGATTCTGGCGCCACTCTTCTTCCTCCTTCTCCTACTAATCCCTCTGACTTATTCATCATGCCTTCCATTCCAATTTCTTCCAAGGATTTTTTTTTTTTTTTTTTTTTTTTGTCTTATCTGGGCTCGAGATTTGAGTACCATTTACTGTTAAGAAGAAGAAGAAAAATTAGAAGAAGAAGAAGAAGAAGAATTAGAAGAATAATTAGAATTAGAATAATAATTAGAATTAGAAGAAGAATTAGAATTAGAAGAATAATTAGAATTAGAAGAAGAATTAGAAGAAGAAGAATTAGAAGAAAGAAGAAGAATTAGAAGAATAATTAGAAGAAGAAGAATTAGAAGAAGAATAATTAGAAGAAGAAGAATTAGAAGAATAATTAGAAGAAGAAGAATTAGAAGAATAATTAGAAGAAGAAGAAGAAGAAGAAGAAAAGAAGAAGAAAAGAAGAAGAAAAGAAGAAGAAGAAGAAGAAAAAGAAGAAGAATTATTCTTCCGTGCTGACTCACTGCCTGAGCTAGCTGTTTCGTCTTTGCCTATTATCAACTGCCTCTTACCCTTTATGCAGTCTGCCTAAATTCATCCTACTCCAACAAAAGGTCACTGTTCTCGGGCCTCTAACAACCGTCCTAAAGCTTCACTTTCTTGCTTTCCTAAAGATTCAGTCCTAAACAGGATGATTATATATCAAACACCTTCCCGTTCATGAACTTCTCTGATCGCCAGTATGGTTTCCGTAAAAGACGTTCTATTAGAGATCATTTAACGTTTCTGTCCGAATTTTTTTTTTCTTAACCCATTAAACTCCGATGACAAGATGTCTTGTCATTTGGTCAAATAAAACAAAAAATCATAAAACACCAAAATGTTTGATCAAACACCAGAAAAAAATATGACGTCAGTCCTCGCAGGAAGCGAGGACTGACGTCATATTTTTTTCTGGTGTTTGATCAAACATTTTGGTGTTTTATGATTTTTTGTTTTATTTGACCAAATGACAAGACATCTTGTCATCGGAGTTTAATGGGTTAATAGGGTTTTGATGAGAACTATGCTGTTGCACCGTATATAAAAAACACTTAACAGAATTTGTCACATTTCTTTGATTTCTAAGCTACCCTTGTAAGGTGCCTATCCATTATATGAAAAATATCCCCTTTTTCAGTAAAACTGCCTTTTGCAAACCAACTATTTTTCCTTTTGCAAATCAACTATTTTTCCTTTGCTTCCACTGCAAGGCTTCGGAACTCTCTTCCACCTGATAGTTTTCCATCTGTCTGACTTGGAGTCTTTCGGAAAGGAAATCTCGAGATATTTCTTTCCATTCGAATTTGAGTGCTCTTCGTTCTTTTCTTTCTGGAACGGCCCTGTAAAGGCATTTTTCAGTTGACAGACCTTTTTTTGTTGTTGTTTTTAAATACATATTTAAAAAAAATGTCATGAAGAGGAGGAAGGAGGAATGGAAGGAAGAGGAAGGGAAAGTAAAAGAAGCAGAGATAAGTGAGAACGACATAGAAAAGAAAAAAGAAAGAAAGAAAATAAAAAAAATCATAAAAACGACCGAATACATGTACACACAGAAAACGTGGGGTAAGGGAAGGGGAAGGGGAAGGGGAAGGGGAAGGTTGGGTGGGAGGGGGAGAATTAGCGCAATTAGCGGAGAGAATCCAATGATGAGACAGAAAAGGAACAGAAGGGAAAGGGATAGGAGGAGAAAGGGATAGGAGGAGATAGGATCAAGAAGAGGCGAGGACTGAGTGGGGAGGTGAAGGGAAAAGAGGGAGAGTGGGGATGGGTAGATTGGGAGAGACGTGTGGAGGGAGAAAGGGAGGAGAAAGGGAGGAAAGAGTGGGAGAAGGGGTGAGAGGGTTAAGGGAAATCGGGTGGGAAACGGGTGGGAAAAGGAGGGAAGGCGAGGACAGAGACGGGAGGTGATAGGAAGAAAAGGGGAAGAGGAGTGGGGAGGGAGAAGAGGAAAAGGGAAGAGGAAAAGGGAAGAGGAGAAGAGGGAAGAGTAAGGAGGTGAAGGAATGACAAAGAAAGGGAGGGGTAGGGAAGAAAGGGAAGGGGATAGAAAGAGGAGGAATAGGGAGGTAAAGGAATGAGGAAGCGGAGTGGATGAGAAAGGAAAGGAAAGAAGAACAGCGAAGCAAGATAGGAAGTAAAGGGAAGGGAAAAAGCGAACATGTGGACAGGAAGGTAGGGAAAGGGAAGGGAAGGGAAGGGAAGTAAGGGGAAGGAAGAGGAAGGAAGGGAAGATGTGAGGGGAGGTGGAAGGGCAAGTGAGGGGGTGACGTGAACTTAGGAGAAGATATGGACAAACGAGGGGAAACGAGACGGAAGGATGAGATACAAAGAGAAGAGAAGAGGGGTGAAGATGGAGATGGAGATGGAGGGGAGTGGGGTGGGGTGGGGTGTGATGGGGCAAAGGACGAGCTACTGGAGGGTAACTCGAGAGGAAGATCGTTCTCGAGGCCCATGTGGGAGGGAGTAAAACGTGTCCTGTGGCCAAGGGGGAGGGGGAGGGGGGAAAGGAAAGAGGGAACAAGGAGGGGGTACATGAAGAAGTCTGGGACAAGAGGTTGACTCGTTTCGCACGTGTGCATGGTAGGAAGGGAAAGGGGGAAGAGGGAGAGGGATGGGGAGGGGAGAGGAAGGAAAGGGAGAGAAAGTGAAGGAAGTGAAAGGAGGGGAGCGGAAAGGAAATGAGGGGAGGGGAGGGGAAAGAAAGGAAAGGGAAGGGAGGGGAGGGGAAGGGAGGGGAAGGGAGGGGGAGGGGAGAGGAAGGGAAGGGAGGGGGAGGAAAAAGGAAGGGAAGGGAGGGGGAGGGAAAAGGAAGGTAAGGGAGGGGGAGGGGAGAGGAAGGGAAGGGAGGGGGAGGGGAGAGGAAGGGAAGGGAGGGGGAGGGGAGGGAAAGGAAGGGAGGGGAAGGGAGGGGGAGGGGAGAGGAAGGGAAGGGAGGGGAGGGGAAAGGAAGGGAAGGGAGGAGGAGGGAAAAGGAAGGGAAGGGAGGGGGAGGGGAGAGGAAGGGAAGGGAGGGGGACGGGAGAGGAAAGGAAGGGAGGGGGAGGTGAGAGGAAGGGAAGGGAAGGGAGGGGGAGGTGAGAGGAAGGGAAGGGAGGGGGAGGGGAGAGGAAAGGAAGGGAAGGGAGGGGGACGGGAGAGGAAGGGAAGGGAGGGGGAGGGGTGAGGAAGGGAAGGGAGGGGGAGGGGTGAGGAAGGGAAGGGAGGGGGACGGGAGAGAAAGGGAAGGGAGTGGGAGGGGAGAGGACGGGAAAAGAGGGGGAGGGGAGAGGAAGGGAAGGGAGGGGGAGGGGAGAGGAAGGGAGGGGGAGGGGAGAGGAAGGGAGGGGGAGGGGAGAGGAAGGGAAGGGAGGGGGAGGGGAGAGGAAGGGAGGGGGAGGGGAGAGGAAGGGAAGGGAGGGGGAGGGGAGAGGGAGATGAAGGGCAATGAGGGGAAATGAAGGGAAAGGAAGGGAAGGGAATGAAGTGAAGGAAGAAGAAAGGAGAATGGAAGAGGAAAGGAGAATGGAAGAAGAAAAAATAGGAAGAACCTCAGAAAGTTAGATTGAGAAATGGAAGGATAGAGGGGGGAGGAAAAGAGAAAGGGATAGAGAGAAGAAGAGAAACGAATAGAGGGAGGGAGGGAGGAAAGGAGGAAGGGAAAGAGGGAAGAGAGGAGGGAAGAGAGGAGGAAGGGAGGAATTAAAAATGGATTACGAAAAAAGTACAAGCGCATGGAAACAAGAGAAGCAATTCGCAAAGTGGTACCTGAGTACCAAAGACGACGAGGGAGGGTACACTCACAAACAAAAGCTCTCGCGAGTGAGGGTGGGGGGTGGGAGGGTCGGGGGAGGGGGGAGGGGGAAGGAGGGGAGTTGAGCAGGATAAAAGAACAGCTCCTCGGGAGGGGAAGTGGTCGAGTAGCACTTGACGAAGGCGGCAGTCTGGAGAGAGTAGAGTCCGCGCGAGATTTGGCCAAGAGGTGCTATGGACCTAAATCGGGTCGTTTCTGTGCTTCACACAAACTGCTTCTACTAACGGTGACGGCAGTTGACGCAGCAATTATACAAACTTAGTGCCATACACATAAGAACATAAGAATAAAGGAGACTGCAAGAGACCATAAGACCTATACTAGGCAGCTCCGCATCCACCACCAACTGTCATCCCCATCCATAAAGTTGTCTAATCGTTTTTTAAAATAACTGATAGTTTCAGCGCTTACTACATGGTTACTAAGTTTATTCCATTCATTGACCACCCTATTAGTAAACCAATTCTTGCCTAGGTCTAGGCATTTCGCATTAATTACTTCAAATATTTTACTCTAGAATTAACTAGCACAATCGCGCGCACGCGCACAGAGACGGGATAACACTAGCATAAGTCGTTCTATATATCACAGGTAAACACATCTCTGAAGGCCTCTCCGTGCTTTATAGTAGCCCCCTTCTATAACGGCTGATACTTCCCCGTTTTCTAATTGTCGCCAGGTTATTCTATTCATGTGTGTGGGGCACCCACTCCGCATCGTGCCTATCAGTCCCGATGCCGAGAATAACCACACAGGAAATAGGAGCGTAATAAAAGACAAGAACATTTCACATGACAGGTCGCGAGGACAGTCGAGGTAGTGACAGTACTAGAATATAATTAAAACTATGTTAATAACAAAACATTACAATACATCGTTCGCCCCTCTCAACCTAATCCAATTAAGACCTTATCCGCAAAGCGAGGTAGTTAGGCATGGGAGCGGAAACTCGATTCCATCGTTTCACTCCTCCCTGTTTCAACCATGAAGCTAAGATGACAGGTACCTCACCACTTTCTGGCGTGCACCGCTCTTATGGAAGAGGGGTGCACGTCGCATCCTTCTCCAACTATCAACCACGCACATTTTCGCTTCTTCGACATCCTCACCACGGGCTTTTATGAATTAATGTACTAGCCCATCTACCCACGTTTTCCTTTGTCTACCCTTTGCAATCTCACTCTCGACACCACAAATTCGTGCATCCTTATCTACTTCCATCCATTCTCGTCACGTGACCAAACCATCTAAGGTTGACCTGTTATACTCTTCTAATCCAATCTGTACCTTTGTGCACTCAAGAACCCTATTGCTCTTTTTTGTTATGTCACCAGTATATAGTGGGCTCTTCATCACTCATTCTTGCCTATTTTCTTTCGAATTTAGATACGAGGGAAATAGGCAAGAAGTGGCTCACCAATAGCGTGGTTAACGAATGAAATAGACTTAGTAACCATGTAGTTAGTGAGCGCTGAAACTATTGGCTATTTTAAGAGATGGTTAGATAATTTCATGGATGGTGATGATACGTGGTAATGGACATGGAACTGCCTAGTGTAGGCCTTATGGTCTCTTGCAGTCTCCTTCATTCTTATGTTCTTATACTCAATCCCTTACTATTTTCTGCGTTCACCTCCCTCATCACTCCATCCATGCAGAGGTCGAAACGCACATTCACACATCCCATCTTCACCGAAACATTCACCAACATTCACCGAAAAATCTACGTTCTCCTTGTCTAGACACACATTCTTCACATCCATAAAATTTACAATAATAATAACAGTAATAACATTAAAAACAAGTTATAATAATAATAAAAGTAATAATAGTAATAATAACAACAACAATAATAACAATAAAAATAGCAATAAACAAAATGCGCAAATAAATAAATGAATTAAAAAATTATGAAAACAAAAAAAAAAAATCATTGCGGCCGTCACGATCATGTATCGACCCCCACGACCTTGAGTACCGTTGGGGCGGCGTGGGAGTGGGAGTGACGGGGGGTTGGGAGTAAAGTGGAGGGGGTGGGGGGAGTGAGGGTGGGTGTTGGGAAGGCAAACGTCAAGAGACAAACACGTACAAGAGCATAAATGAGTGGGAGGGGGGGAGGGATGAACAACACTGCGTGCGGGGGTTGGGGGTTCGGGGGGAGGGGGGAGACGAAATAAGCCGGGGGGGGTGAGATTAAAAGGATTTAACAAATGAAAGTGTGGTGGAGGTGGTTGGGAGGAGGGGTGCCAAGAGAATTAAAACAATCCGTCCCATTAAACGGCTTTAAACGGAGGGTGGGGTGAGGATAGGGTGAGATGCACCTTGCCCTACAAGAGGGAAAAATATATATATATATATATATATATATATATATATATACACACACATTTACACTGAATGGTTCCCAGTAATCAATTAATATCTTTTTTCAACCACAAATCACTTTTAATTCCATGCCATCGCAGTCGAGACTGAAGAATCGCTCGATGGAGGCATTCGTTGGAAATTGAAACGTGGACGAGCCGAGGATTCGAACCCAGCTAGCCCGTAACAAAGTTACAGTGACTTAAACCAATGCGCATTGGTTTAAGTCACTGTAACTTTGTTACGGGTTAGCTGGGTTCGAATCCTCGGCTCGTCCACATTTCAATTTCCAACGAATGCCTGCACCGAGCAATTCTTCAGTCTCGACTGCGATGGCATGGAATTAGAAGTGATTTGTGGTTGAAAAAAAAATATATATATATATATATATATGCATAAAAAAATATCTCTCTCTAAAACCTTCCAACCTCCTACTCCGGAAATGAGTCATCACCGGAAACACTAACTCCCGGGGACACATCTGACTCAGACTCAGAGAATCTTTACGAAATATTACCAAGAGAATCTTTACGAAATAACGCTAAGAGAATCTTTACGAAATATTGCCAAGAGAATCTATATACATAAAAACGGAATTACGGAATTCTGACAAAAGAATCTTTACGAAATATTAATGAGAAAATATTTACGAAATATTGCCAAGAGAATCTTTACCAAATGTTAACAAGAGAATCTTTACGAAATATTACCAAGAGAACCTTTACGAAATATTGCTAAGAGAATCTTTACGAAATATTGCCAAGAGAATCTCCACTCCATTAACATAAAAAAATATCTCTCTAAACCTTCCAACCTCCTGCGCAAGGCCCAACCCGGAAATGAGTCATCACCGGAAACACTAATATTACCATGGAAAAAGAAAGTGGTGCTAACAAGAAAAAGAGAATCTTTACGGAATTCTGACAAAAGAATCTTTACGAAATATTGCCAAGAGAATCTTTACTAAATGTTAACAAGAGAATCTTTACGAAATATTACCAAGAGAATCTTTACGAAATATTGCTAAGAGAATCTTTACGAAATATTGCCAAGCGAAGCAAGAAAAAGAGAATCTTTACGGAATTCTGACGAATCTTTACGAAATATTATTGAGAAAATATTTACGAAAAATTGCCAAGAGAATCTTTACCAAATGTTAACAAGAGAATCTTTACGAAATATTACCAAGAGAACCTTTACGAAATATTGCTAAGAGAATCTTTACGAAATATTGCCAAGCGAAGCGAAGCGAGCTACGCCGTAGGCCAAGCACACCTGGCGAAGCCAGGTCCGGGTGCTTGTATATATGTATATATATATATATATATATATATATATATATATATATATATATATATAAAAGAGCCTGAGAAAAACGTGATAACACAAAGTACACAGATTCGGGTGGATGGGGGGTGAGGTAGTATGTGTGAGCAAAATTTGACGCAGCCCGAAGGGATTTCTCCCCGTCCTCTCATTTTATGCAATGAGGGGACGGAGAGGGGGGGTCGCCGATTTAATGAAGCGGCCTTGCTGTGGATGTGCTGTGTCTTGCGACACTGCTTCTGACCCAGGGCAGTGGACAAGGTGCAGGGATGACCCGTCATTTCAGGAGGTGCTAAGATAAGAGGGAGGGTGGAGGGGTGTGGAGTGTATTCAGGGATAGAATGGGTGGGAATGAATTTATGCCTTTTTCTTTTTGGCTACCCACCTTGTAAGGGGGGAAAAGCCTTGGTATATGTATGTATGTACACAGATTCGACCTTCACACTGGCCTTAGAGGGGGTTTACACGGTCTAACGGTTCGTCGAACGCGGTTCGACAGACACGTGTTTAAAGTGATGTGTGAACGTGTGAACGGGGTATTTGGGGTTTAACCAACGTGTTCGACAACCAAATACCCCGTTCACACATCACTTTAAACACGTGTCTGTCGAACCGCGTTCGACGAACCGTTACACCGTGTGAACCCCCCTTTACGGTTCCCACGATGTGATCAGTCCGTGCAGGACATCAACATATACAAACATGCATCGGGTGTTTCACTTCCACAGACAACAATTTAGCGGGGGGACAATTTTTCTTATCCTTTTCGAAGTCGACGCATATACACTCCGGTTCAAGTCGAGGGCCACTAGGAGTCCACCGCTGAACAAAGGAATCTGCCACGTCACTCCTGCAAACTTCTCTGTCTTGTCTCCCTTTTCCACATTTGCCATTACTACTGCCAAATATAAAACTTTCCGTTGATCGTGACTTATCACGAGGCTGAGTCAGACCAATGAAACACTGCAGATTTTTGTTCCCGTATGTGCCACTAAGGTCACTCTAAACTGACCTATAAACATACAACTACGCAAGAATGCTCTTCGTTGTTTTCTAGAATACTTCCCTATTCTCTTACAAGAGGCTTTCTTTAATTTCTATCACTGCAGTAACACACACACACACACACACACACACACACACACACACACACACCAAGGTGATTTTCCCACATATTAGGGAGGTAGCAAAGTCAGAGACACGTACCTACACCCACCTCTTCCACTACCCTCCATCCCCCTTTCCTCCCTCTCAACTTGGCTCCTCATGGAAGACAGGTCATCCCTGTATCCCGCACAATGCCCTGGGTCAGAAGCAGTGTTGCAAGAAACAGCACAGCCACAGCAAGGCCGCTTCATTTAATCGGCGACCCATCCTTTCCGTCCCTTCATGCAGAAAAAGAGAAGACGAGGAGAAATCCTTTAGGGCTCCGTCAAAATATTCACACATACTCCCTCATCCCCCATCCCTCACCCATTCCCTTCCACGCATCACAGCATCATCCATACACAACCATTTTCCATTCACCCCTATCTTATGTCTTCTCCCTTCCTTTCTCAACAGGCATTCCCCTCTTTCCCAATGCCCCTTTTACCCCATCCATCCATCTCATTCTTGGTCGTCCCTTCATGTTCACTCCTTCCACCTCTGCCTACCACACCTCTTTTATTAATCTTTCTTCACTCATTCTTTCCATGTGACCAAACAATCCCAATAGTCTTTCATCAACCCATCTCCCAACTCAATTTCCACCCCAACTCTCCTCCTCACCTCCTCGTTTCTCACTCTATCCAACTAAGTAACCCCCTACCATACTTCTCAGGCATTTCATCTCAAACACATTTAAACTCTTCCTCTCATATGTTCCATGTTTCTACCCATACCGTGGTGTCGGCACAACCACGCATTAATACAATCTCCTCTTCGCATACATTCCAAAATATCTATTTTTCATTACACTTTTTAATCACCCAAGGCATTTACTAGCTTCTCTCAATCTACATTCTACTTCCACCTCCACTTCTCCCTTTCCCCAACCACATTCGCTCTCAAGTGCAAATATATATATATATATATATATATATATATATATGCAAAGTAGACCACTGAAGATGTAATATACGAAAGCGATCTGCTTCGTCAGTTTCTTTTTCCAAGTGGTCTACTTTGTACTGTATAAGTGAACACACGTACTCGTGTTCTTATTAGCATATATATATATATATATATATATATATATATATATATATATATACACACATATATATATATATATATACATATATGCATGGTTCTAATATGCTTTGGTTCAGGTTCAGGTTCAGGTGACCGTAAAGGTGCAGTCAAATTCTAAAGTTCGACGACGCCTTTGTGTTACCCCTACCGGCCAACAGATGGCGCCTTGATTGTTGTTGTGCCCCTACTACAGCAAGGTGCAAATGTCTCCAAGCATTTTACTGAAAGACTGCAATATCAACACCGACACTCCCTGATCCCATCGACTTTCGGCGGACTTTGGAACCCATCTGCACAACTTCCGAATTTACCCATATTCAACCCATTTACTGATACACCTTAACTCGATGCACTGGCCTAACCTGAAGTTATTTTATTTCATTTTTATATCGAGTTCGTTTAAAAAATATTTAGTTAAAAATAAAAATACCTCGTGTATAGTCATGAGAGAGGAGGACGGACACTTGATCCCTGTGGTAGCTCGCTTCGTCCACCCCTCCCCGCCTACTTCAGCAATCCCTTTAATGATTTTCTATTCGGTTACCCATCCCCCCCAAACCAGATCCATGTGCTTTTTTAAATTAATATTGAGCCACGCGAACTCAAGCACGCACTCACGTATTCACGCGTGCTCAATCTTGGTAAATTCAAGTGCATTAAAGTACTTGAGTGTAAAAATAACACACACACACACACACATACTGTATACTTATACACACACAACACACATGTAATATATAACACCATATAAAATCTCTACATGGCCTGTCATGTCTACTGAATCCCATTACTTTATATCATCGCACCAGCTCCGCTCTGGGCGCAGTTTGAACCAACCGAACGTCTCGCCAATCACCGTACACGCGTTCGCTTACCCTTGAACGTTCTTCTTCGCTGACCCACGTTTTTACCTGCAAAGAAAGAAAACGGGAATTAGGTTTCTTGAGGTTTTATAAGAGCTCAGTCACACAAAGATTACGACCTGTTTCCGACCACTGGCGATCAGGTGGTCGCCGGCCAGTTGTAGGTAGTCTCTGGAAGTCGCTGGTAGGTCGAATGCGAAAAAAAAATAATAAATAAATAAATAAATAAATAAATACATAACAATATAATAAATAAATGCATAGGTATAGTTAAATAATAAACAATCAGGTAAATAGTAAATAATAATAAATTGACATATATAATAAATGTGAATCAAGCAAATAACAATAAACAGACAAATTATAACAAAACAAATAAACAAATAATATAAAATAAATGACATGTTTTGGCGTTCGCCAGAATCAAGCCTGTCAAGTGTGTCATCAGAAGGTCAACCATCAATGAAGACGAACATTCAAGTGACTGTCTGGGATTGCGTAGGGTATGTTGTCGCTATGGTTGACATTATCGTTAAATGTTTTTAGGAAAAATAAAACAGTTTAACGTGTGTGTGTGTGTGTGTGTGTGTGTGTGTGTGTGTGTGTGTGTGTGTGTGTGTGTGTATGTGTGTGCGTGCGCGGTTCGAATCCTTCATTCAAGGCAGTGGTGCATAGTACGATCTTAAACCCCCTTTTCTTAACCTCAAAGGTTACCATACCTAACCACCTCGTAGGGCCTGTAACAACTGAAATACTACAAATATATATATACGGTACATATTTAGTGCATATTTAAAGAAATTAATCAACCTGCCAGTTGCAGTACACGTCAAAATCAGTTCAATTTCAACTACTAGGCTGGTTGCCTCCAATCAAAATGACCGTCACTAAAATGTTCACTCACACGTCAAATGAATTTATATAAATATTATGCACTGATAAAGACCCAATTAATTTAGCCTTGCTTAAAATATGCACTTGATCAAATGGCTACAAATTTAATGATTATTTATACAAACCCCTTCACCCCGGAAGTAATATGCGTACACACACAAACTATATATATATATAATATATATATATATATATATATATATATATATATATGCTAATAAGAACACCGGTACGTGTGTTCACTTATTCAAAGTAGACCACTTGGAAAAAAGAAACTAGCGAAGCAGACGCCTTCGTATATTACATCTTCAGTGCAAAATGTACTTTTCGCTCTGGATGTAATATACGAAAGCGCTCTACTTCGTTAGTTTCTTTTTTCTAAGTGGTCTACATTGCATATATATATATATATATATATATATATATATATATATATGCATATATATATATATATATATATATATATATATATATATATATATATATATATATATATATATTTATATAAAGCGTATGGGTGTACATACCAAAGGATATGTAGAGCCTATCCCCGAGAGACCTTTCGGTCCATATACAACACACGAACACTGATACGAATAAAAACCTTTCTTGTATTATACCGCTGGGGCGCACGCGCGGTCAAAATTCTCAAAGGGAGGAGGTGGGTGAGAGTGGTGTGGGGGGAATTGGTAGGAGTTTGGGAGGGAAAAATGGGCGAGGTTGGGAGGGAAAAAAGGGGGCAAGGTTGGGTTGGGTTGGGTTTGGGGCTGCAGCCCTATCACAGATGTGCGATACCCCCCCCCACCTTTCCCTCCCAATCTCCCCATACCCGGCAAACCCCCCTTTTCCCTCCCAATCTCCCCACCCCCGGCCAACTGCACCGAACCGTGTTAAAGGACTCGAACCAACAGGAAATCAATAGACGAAGGCGCAAAAACGCCAAAAGCAGACTCCAGCACAATATGGTTATGCGTGTAAATAATGGGTTGCACGTGCGTGGGTGCCTGCCTGCCTGCGTGATGCAGTTTGCACAAAGACGTCTTCCACACAAACGCGCGTGAACCAATTGGCGCTGATAGCATTTCTTGGACAGGTCCTGTGCGCGCATTTCAGCGCAACACCTGAAAAGAGAGAGAGAGAGAGAGAGAGAGAGAGAGAGAGAGAGAGAGAGAGAGAGAGAGAGAGAGAGAGAGAGAGAGAGAGAGAGAGAGAGAGAGAGAGAGAGAGAGAGGAGAGAGAGAGAGAGACAGAGAGAGAGAGAGAGAGAGAGAGAGAGAGAGAGAGAGAGAGAGAGAGAGAGAGAGAGAGAGAGAGAGAGAGAGAGAGAGAGAGAGAGAGAGAGAGAGAGAGAAATTTGTTTGTATAAATTTATTACGCCCATAGAGCGACTAACTTAGTACAGTAGGTAATTTCTATTTATACATAGTGTGCGTGACGCGCAGGTCACGTCACTACGTACAGTGAAGCTGCACGGTAGTAATAAGAATATAAGATCAAAAGAGAGACTGCATGAGGAGAGAGAGAGAGAGAGAGAGAGAGAGAGAGAGAAAATGAGAGAGAAAAAGAGAAAGATGTTGGACAAGATGGGAACAGAGTAAGCCTTGAGAAAACCACATGTGAGGATCGGTGGCAAAAGAGATTTTTTCTTCTTTTCTTTTCCTCTTTTCTTATGGTAAACGAGGAAGGTAACTTGGAAAGTAATAAAATAATAGACGAATAAAACGCTTGTTGATATCACGATTTCTTGCAGCCACTCGTCTTATCGCGAACGAGATACGGCAGAGCACGTAACTATTATGCAGGAAGTTTCCATCTACATCAACAACCAACAGAAGATAGTTGTTGGTATACACACACACACAATATATATATATATATATATATATATTATATATATATATATATTATATATATATATATATATATATATATATATATATATATATATAAAATCACGAAGAACCCACAGTCGGCATAAAAGGAAACTTAGAAGAAAGTATAACTTACTATATTTCGGCTAATAGCTATAGCCCACTTTCCTGAAATATAGAAGTTATACTTTCTTCTAAGTTTCCTTTTATTCCGACAGTGGTTTTTCGTGATTATAATTTACAAATGTACCACTACATATTGTCCAAGTGATATATATATATATATATATATATATATATATATATATATATATATGCACACACACATAATACAATACTTAATCTACAACCTGATTAAAATCCCCAGAACCCCTCCCCCCCAAAAAAATGCTGAATCAATTCAACGTATTTAAAAATGCTGCAAGATCATAACAACATGACATCCACGCTGCCAGACGTACGATGTCTCTCAACTGATCATGTTCGTCGAGTTCCCAAGGAAGGTGGGGGGAAGGGGGGCAGTGTTACCTTTTTGACCCTCCCCCGCCCCCGTTTCTTTATGAACCAATGGCTTTATTCGAAAGGTCAGATCACCCCCAACCCCCAAACATGGGTATAATGTCAAAGCACTGCCCGGAGCGTATTCTGTGCTCACCTTCCGATACTTTCAGTAACGTTGACATCACTAAAGCTTCCTGTAAGCCCTCGCTCTTAATCTTAAGTCGCTATATACAAACACCTCAATCCTAATTATAAACAAGGAAGGAAAGAAAGAAAGAGAGAGAGAGAGAGAAAGAGCGAGAGAGAGAGATATTCCCTAATCCCGTTGGTCCTCCCCATGCATGGGGACACAGTGTCGGTGTTCTTGCCCCCACCCGGGTCTTCAAATTCAGTTTAATATCCGACACCGAAAGATAACATTCAGGTGAGGGGCACTTCCTGAAAGAGGGCTGCCTAAATGTATACCCTAAATAATTATTTTTACTATTTCTACTATTATTATCATTATTATTAAATACTATTATTACTATTAATTAAAATTTTCATTAAATAATAATATTATTATCATCATTATTAATTACTATTATTATTATATTATTATTACTATTAATTACAATTATTACTAAATAATATTATTATTAATTACTATTATTATTATTATTACTAAGAGGTAAGATAAGATGGATACTAAGGTGGATGGGAGTGGAATGGATGCGTGCTTTTGACTTGGCTACCTCCCTTATAAGGGGGAAAATCCCTTGATATATAGACAGACTATTATCGTTATCATTACATACATAATTGCACAACGAACCACCATAGCCTCCTTTATGGTACTCTTCCCAGCCTATGAATACCCCGCAAAGATCAGGGCACCCCCATAGAGGAGTAACCTATAGATATATGGGGGGGGAAGTGAAAGGGATTACATCTTCTGTGCCACCCCACCAACTGTGACGTCATAAATCCCATTGTGACGTCACGGCAATAAACCCTTTGAGCAGCGGGGGCACATGCCCTTAAAATGTGTTCATCCATGTTCTTCTGTTGTTCAACTGATGTTCTCAAATATCGTGACGGGCTGTGAACACCAGGTGCCCCTTCGAAGGAGAAAGAGAGAGAGAAAGAGAGAGAGAGAGAGAGAGATCGTTCGCGCTTTACAATTATATTTTCGTCACAATTTGCTTTGAACTCGTGCATCCTCTGCGCACAAAACATTGCAACCAATACTCTAATCCATTTATCAAAGGCTCTATTTTGGAAGCCAACATTTACCAACGTGCTTTTAAACCTATACTCACAATTTACACTAATGAATGCCGTATATACACACACATTATATACATATCACACACACATATAAATACACACACATTATATACATATCACACACACATAAATACACATACACACACATATACACATTTATCAACCATAATTCACTTTAATTCTAAGCCATCAACATCGAGAATCTCGAGGAAGCATACATGCAGAAATTGAAACGTGGTACAGCAAAGGACTCGAACCTCCGCTAACACGTGACAAGTGATAGTGACTTAGCCGATTGCGCCATCAAGAGATATAAATTGAGCGCAACTTTTTTTATATATTTGTATGCTCGAGTTACATACACGTACACGAAATTTTGCGTTCAACCCATCTCCACCATGATAGTACAATTGGTAAGTATACAACGCGGGAAAGTATCTGTATAACACACACACACACACACACACACACACACACATATATATATATATATATTATATATATAATATATATATATATGTATAATGTATTATATATATATATATTTATATATATATATATATACATATATATATACATACTAAGCCGGCTTGAGTAACTGTGGCGAGGTAAAGAAGCTGCATCCTCCCTCAGGGTCTCGGCAGATCCTGCAGTGGATCATTAATGTTGAACTACACAAAATACACAAATACCTAACACAAACCAATGCTAAAGAAATACGAATCCTGTAAACTACCGTTCTCCCTCCCTCCCTCCTACCGACACAGTATTGTACGAACCCCCGCTTACTCTTTACTCCTCCCCCCCTACTCCCACTCCCGGCCCAAGCAGTGCTCAACCCCCAACCCCCTTTACTCCCGCCCCCCTACACGATCGCACACGTGCCCCTGCCTCATCATCAACCGTTCTCATTGTCTCGCCCTCCCCTCTCCCCCTCCCCCCACCTTTTCCCCCTTATTCTTCCCTCTCCTGCTTCGCCCGCACAATTCCCCCCATTCTCTTCCTCCTCTATCCTTCCACTCCCTCCTCCTCTTCCTATGGATGTACCTGATTTTCCCTTGGGATCTCTGGCAAACCATTTTCAATAATCCCCCCCTAAAAAAAAAATAATAATAAAAAAAAAAAAAATAAATAATAATAATAATAATGATAATAATAATAATAATAATAATGATAAAATAAATAAATAAAAATAAACAGCAAAGTTGTCAATTATGTATGCCACTCTACTAAGCTTCCATTTCACAAATTAAAACGCTTAATAATAGCTCCTTTGTGCATATACTTTAACTGAACAACACAATCATTTGTGTGTTTAAAAGCCTTACCAAGAGGTCAGGATGGCAGAATCCTGCATCCCATAGTCTTCGTCTTCCTCTTCCTCATTCTTCATCTTCCCTTTTGACTCCAAAGCAAACAATGGTGCTTTCCTGTGCTCGTGCGTACGTGCATATACGTACGCTTCAGTTTTACTACAATGAAGGAGGGAACCTGCACAATATTGTTTTCTCTCTCTCTCTCTCTCTCTCTCTCCCTCGTCCAGTCGTTCCTTTTTCTTCTTTTTCCCTTTTTTCTTTTCTTTCTTTTTCGCGCCAAATTTTTTCTTTGCAGTCTTCGCGTGCCCGAGCGAGCTTCCTCCTCTTTTCTTACTTTTGTCTTCTCTCTCTCTCTCTCTCTCTATATATATATATATATATATATATATATATATATATATATACTGTATATATTTATATATACATATACTGTATATATATATATATATATATATATATATATATATATATTACACATAAAACAAGAAAAACTAACATTTATATACTTTTTCTTCCTTCTCGTCACTTCCCTCCATCTTCCTCCTCCTCCATTCCTTTCCCCGAAACCTTTCGTGGGGCTCTTCAGGACGCCGGCGAGTGCCGCCGTCGCACTTGAAGAATTCTATTCTGGCTAATGGCTGACGAAATTCACTCGTCAATGTTTGAAAAAAAAATCTCGATTAGTCAGTTTTTAGCCGTCGCCTGGCGATTCTAATCAGCTGAAAATAACCTTTCCTCCAGAAAGAGTTCGATATTTCTTATCCTCAGATTAATTTCCGGTGGTGGTCCAACGTGAAAAGCAAGAATTTATCTCCACATTTATGGACTTTACCAATAAAACGTCTTCCTTAATTTGTTCCTGTAATTAATGGACGGTTTTACTTATCTATAATTACTATCACTACTAATAATTATAGATATTATTTTTCATAATCATTCCTTTGTTTAGTGGGAATAGAAGTCATGGGTTTACTATTATGAGGGAGTGGAACCAGGAAAGTTAACTAGCACTGGGTTAAACCACTTAGGATATACCTTGGTTTAGAGTGAGTAATATGTTAAGCGGTAGTTGGGGATTTACCTTTAGTAGTAGTAGTAGTAGTAGTAGTAATAGTAATTGTAATAGTAGTAGCAGTAGTAGTAGTTAAGAAGTAGTAGTAGTTAAGAAGTAGTAGTAGTAGTAACAGTAGTAGTATTGTTATTACCAATATCGTTATTATCATGTTACGTATTTCGGACTGAATTACAACCACCACCATTACTTATACCATCACCATCTACTACTAACACCACCGCTACCACCTCTACCTCGACTACCACCACCATCACCACCTACACAACCTCTCCCTCTTGACCACAACTTTCATCATAAATTCGTGACCAAAACCCACAAGAACTACCTCGGACCAACATGCAACAACTTACACAATATTACCTTCCACCTCCACCTCCACCACCACCACCATTCCCTTAGTCCCTTGGTCATAAAGGCCCGATAAAGTCCCCAAATGACCTTTGTCCAAACCCTATTTCCTTCGCATGAGGGTGCCCGCCTCTCCCCTTGCGGCACGCGCATGCGTAACAGCACGCGCCCGCGCGCGTGGGAGACCCGCCTCTCTAAGTACTACCTCTCCCATTATACCTCCTCATTCTATTAATCTCCTTCCTCCTCCTCCTCCTCCTCGTCGTCGTCCTCTTCCCCTTTATTGTCCTTCTGCTGCAACTCTTTCCTCTTCTCGTCCTCTTTCTCATATTACTCTTCCTCCTCTTCCACGTCCTGGTCCTCCTTTTCTCTGTCCCATTCCTCCTCTTCCTCCCTTTCCTTTTTGTCTGTTCTGATTCCTCGCCGTCCTCATCCCCTCCTCCTCTTCCACGTCCTGCTTCTCCTATCCTCTGTCCCATTTCTACTCCTCCTTCTTTCCTCCTCGCCTGTTCTGCTTTCTCGACGTCCTCATCTCCTCCTCCTCTTCCTCGTCCTGGTCCTCCTTTTCTTTACCCCATTCCTCCTCTTCCTTCAGGCCTGTTCCTCTTCCTCGCCGTCCTCATCCCCTCCTCCTCGCCCTCTTCCTTGCTTTGCTGCTTCTCCTCCTCCTCCTCCTCGTACCCCAAAGAGCTTCAAGGTTGTGACCAACCCCCAATCACTTCAGAGCTGCCACCTGACATTCCTCCATCAGAAGCAATGACCTCCTCTTCACCTTCTTCACTGCCGAAGGGGTGAGGAATAAAGTGTTACGACTCTAGCCTTATAAAACCAGAGTTCCAAGACTTGCGACTTGCAACAGGGTGACGTCTGACGATGCTATTCAGTAAAAACGACCCCTGGATTGCCACAACATCGTCAGGCGCTTGCCTAACCACATGTCTAAAATGTGCCACTCCCTTACGCGGGCAACGTCTGACCCACGGGTCTTGTAAGGGTTACAAAGGCTATACTGGGAACACAAAGGCCAAGCGGACATAACCAATGCCCTCTGTAGCCTTAACCCCCCCCCCCCTACTAGCCCCAACGACCCCAACTGTGGCTTAACGACCACAACTTCAGCTGCCAACTCACCGGTCCTTCCTTTGGGGTCCCTCGGGTTCCCTAGCAGATTCAAAGAGGGGTCCGGGACCCAGCAGCAATATGCCAATCAATTCTATTCAGTGTCGAAGTGATCCCCCAGGAGGTAAAGAACCAGAAGTAGTTAAGAGGAAGACTTATGGCCGCTGTTCAGCTACGGACGACTACACCCTAAACAAAGCGAAACAGTACAAAAAGCTCAAGCGCCCCTCCCCCAACCCCCCCCCCGCTTCCATTTGTAACCCCCTCCCCCCTCCCCTCCCTTCGCCTCCCCACACCTCCATTAACATACCCTGAGCCCCTATCGTCCCTTCAACGCGAATGCCCCACGGCCTCGTGACGTCCTTTGTCATACACGACGACACACACCCAAGCACGCGTTCACTCGCATGTGAATACATACATATATACACACTAGCATGAACACGTACAACACGCACACATACACGTTTATAAACATGCAGTCTTTTAACACACACACACATACACACACACACACTCGGTGGCGCAGTTGGTAGAGGCTCAGACTCTCAGCACGGTGGTACCGGGGGTACTAGGTTCGAATCCTGCCCAGGGCTGAAATCGTTTCAGCATCGCTGCGCTTCGAGTCGTTACTGCGTGTAAGGTCATAGCATTACCCATAGATCGGTCATACGAGCTCTGAGCTTTCTTCTGGGAGGGAAATAGCTGTCGATCACGAGTCCAACACGTGATCCAAAGACCAAGGTGAATACACACACACACACACACACACACACACACAGAGGCGGTCCTGTAATTACACAATGGTTGGCATCTGTCATTTCATCTATTCATTATGATCGTACTGTTGGCTTCAGTCCCACAAGTGGAAGCCACATCACATCGACCGTCCGAGGTGGTGCTGTTCTATCCCATTGAGACCCTTGTGCAGAAGATTGTACATTAAGGTTTATGTTCAAATTAAAGATAACTTTATTCAAATGAGTTATGGGGGAGGGGGGGTTAGATTCGGACCAAAACAGGAGACTAACGTAAATAAATACACACATACATACATAAAGACAAATAAAAAATACATAACATTTGTTGAAGACGCCCCCACAGCCATAAAAAGTCTTAAGAAAAAGTGATCAGACCTCAGCTAGAAAGCAACCATACGGGCCAGGACTAGATTCAACGCCTTGCAGAACCCCGATCGAGTGCGTGCGCTAAACATTACGCCACCTAGGTTCCCTACATGGGTAACTAAATGGGTTTGGGGTGAAGGATTATAGTGAATAAAGTTACTATTCCAACATAGGTAGATGAGCCGCCTCCACCAGGAGGCGCTGAGTAGCTGCTGGGGCAAGTAATAACACACTCTGCTGGGAATCGGAGAGGAGTGCAGGACTCGAACCCACAACTAAGCGAATGAGGGTACAATTCATAATTCCAACTTGCTCTGTATGTGTCGAGTATCAGGGTTGTTTCCATCGTGTTCTGGGTTCCCGTTCCAGTCCCAGGGCCATCAGTCGCTTCTTCTTACTCTAGATGCCCAAGCACGAGGGGCAAAGGTCGCAGATAGGTGTCTCCTGGAGGGAGTCCCCCCCACACTTTTGGCACTCCCTTAAGTACTTAGGGAGTTCCAAAGGGTGCCAACTTCGAGTGCCAACTTCGAGTGTCGGTGCCAAACCACGCAGGGACGAGTTCTACTAATACAGGATAGCATTAACCAATCACAGACCTCACAGGGGATTTTAATCGCATGTTTCTATTTCCTTGTGCTTGATATTCAAATATGATGGATAAATATATTCATATTATTTTTGTCAAGATCATTTTCAAGAGATTTCCAGTGTTTGTCAACAAATCTACCCTAACACAACACTAACATAACCTAACTTAACCTCGCCTATCCAAGCCAGATCCAACCATCAAATTAACTTTCCTTTGCAGTGTACCTCCGTAAAGTTTGTCTTTCTTGTTCACGGGGAGCAATTCAATCCATCGACTAATCAATCGAACAATCAATTAATAAGAGTAAAGGCCAAACTATTGAATAGAATCAACCCAGCATCTGATAAAAAAAAGAAGATTCCACGATATACAGGATGCAGATGCGACACATTATCCACTGATCCACCACAACCGCCCCCTCCCCCAGCAGCTGAGTGGAGAGGAGGGGGAGACTACGATCAGGGAGGAGGGGAAGGGGAGGGGGAGATGGGGGGGGTAATGAAGGGGAGCGCACAGCTGGTGATGTGTGTGTGTGTGTGTGTGTGTGTGTGTGTGTGTGTGTGTGTATGTGTGTGTGTGTGTGTGTGTGTGTTGCTTAGATGCAGGATCCTTCTGGCCTCCTTACAATCATCAACCCTTTTCGCTATGGTGACAATTCAGGAATGTTGTTCAGACTAGCGCCACACGATTTCATCTAGTAAAGAACAAAATATAAGTTTAGAGGGGCAGAAAGAATCACCTCCATTTGTACAATAGTAGACCATAAATTAAGGGACCTTTCATCCACTGACCACAATAGTGGAACCCAACAGATATGTCAACACATGATACATACATACACATACATACATTCATGAAGGTGGAAAAAGAAGTCACGGGTCTAGTTCCGAGTTTCTGTGTTTATTCCTGACCGGTTTCGCTCTATGCTTCTGAAGAACCATATAGCGAAACCGGTCAGGAATAAACTCGGAAACTCGGAACCAGACCCGTGACTTCTTTTTCCACCTTCATCAACTTGTCACAATGTACCAGCACATACATTTATATATATATATATATATATATATATATATATATATATATATATATATAGAGAGAGAGAGAGAGAGAGAGAGAGAGAGAGAGTGAGAGAGGGGGAGAGAGAGAGACAGCGGTGAGAGATTTCTCGATGTAACATTCTACCTTCATAACCACATTGAGACTCTGAAGACTTGTCACTGCAGCACATGTATCCATGTTAAACAGAGCCAACATTACTACTTGACTTCTTTACATTACTCTCCGCCAGGGAACACCAGTGTTTGAGAGAGAGAGAGAGAGAGAGAGAGAGAGAGAGAGAGAGAGAGAGAGAGAGAGAGAGAGAGAGAGAGAGAGAGAGAGAGAGAGAGAGAGAGAGAGAGAGAGAGAGAGAGAGAGAGAGAGCGCGCGCGCACACACATCTCGATTCCCGGCCATGCTCGTGCGGCTCCAGGACACGGCCTTTCCCATGCAGTGAGGACGAATCTCACCCAATCACGACCTCGATGTTGAGGCCACAATGAAACCAATCGCACGAAAACCCCGTCACCGGCCCCAAACAAACCTTGACGGTTTCTCATTCATCATCCAAGTTCATCAAGATGGAGTGATACGATGTGGAGGAGTTCTGGGCAGGAGGATCAATGGAGACTGGCGATGCGGAGAGGCTCGCCAAAAGCGATCAATGCGGATCATATAAAGCTGAGGAGATTGTACAAATGCTGTGCTTCCAAGGCAAATGAAACATCAGTATTACACGCAAACACAAACACAGAAAAGAACACGTTTTTTAAAAGGTCCATTTCACATTACGCGCACACACAAATTATATATATATATATATATATATATATATATATATATATATATATATATATATATATATATATATGTATATGTATGTATATATATGTAGGCACGATACGATGCACCCTTCTGTACCGGGTGATACTTTTACTATGGTTACCATCAGATTGTTTCATCAATTTCGAGGCACCTCGTCAGTTCCCGCTTCATCGAAACTCCGTTAAGACGAACAGCCCACCCCGGAGCTGAATAAAACCGTTCGACCTTTCCTACAACAAGCTCATTATTGTGCTAAATTACTAAAAAGGTAAGGTGTAGTAGTTAGCGTCCCGAACTGCCACGCTACGGTGTAGAGTTCGTGCCGCGCTCACGGTGCGAAAAGTTTCCACCAATACTACACTCCATCAATGAGCAAGGGGACAGGTGTGTGACGTGCTATGTCGCATTTTCATCCATACACCGAATTACACGAGCTACGAAGCTCTCATCCGGCTGGGTAACAACTGTCGATCACGAGTCCAACATGCGATCCAAGACCATAGCGAGTTACACTCAACGCGTATATTGCTTTGATTCGATCCGTGGCCTTCCCCTTCCACAACAGACTCGAACTCAATCCCCATCCCCCTCCCCCTCCTCTTTATTCTTGCTCTTTTCATAAGACTCTTCCGATGCTCTTACCACGATGACGTTGCAAGAGCTGGCTGATCCTGTGCATCGTATTTCGTCTTCATAAGCAGGTTACCGTCATCGTTCATCATCCAAACATGTCTTAATGTGCGTGCACGTGTGTGTGTGTGTGTGTGTGTGTGTGTGTGTGTGTGTGTGTGTGTGTGTGTGTGTGTGTGTAATAATAATAATAATAATTTACGGTTTATTGGGTATAGCAGCATTTCTGCTGAAAATACACATCCTACAAGATTATAACAATATAAAACTATGACAGTGAGAAGACGTTGTTACAAGCATTCAAAAACGAGACAAATAAAATAGCAGGCTAAGTAATAGGTATGTAGTACAACAATGTTAATACTAGTTGTTGATTAAGTCCACATATGTCGGTATGGGGCTCTTCTTATACCGGTCGGTACGTACGTGTGTGTGTGTGTGTGTGTGTGTGTGTGTGTGTGTGTGTGTGTGTGTGTGTGTGTGTGTGTGTGTGTGTGTGTGTGTGTGTGTGTGTGTGTGTGTGTGTGTGTGTGTGTGTGTGTGTGTGTGTGTGTGTGTGTGTGTGTGTGTGTGTGTGTGTGTGTGTGTAAAAATCGCGCTATATGCGGAATGGAATTTTTTTTAAAGGTTTGCAGACTTCGGGGCTAATGTCTTCTACCCCTTCTTCTCCCGCTTCACCCTTTTCCTCAGCTCAAAACTCTCAAAAATTCTTCACGCCCGTTTCTGTTCGGCTAGTCTCCGGACCGCCATAAGGTGACAGCCCACCAAACCTCAAAAAAAAAAAAAAAAAAAAAAAAAAAAAAAAAAAAAATAATAATAATAATAATAATAATAAAAATAAGAATAATAAAAAAAATAAATAAATAAATAAAATAAATAAATAAAAAAAAATAACAAGCAACAACAATGAAATGTTAACCAAGAAAAGCTTCAAGACCCAATCCGCGGGTGAATTCCACGATCACGGTCAGCTGACTGACATGATAAATTTGATACAACGCATGGCAAATTGTCACGATGGAGGTAAAACGATTCTAAGCCAGTAGAAATGATCAAACATTTATTTAATGACAGTGTTATGGAATTGAAACCGGCTAGGTTCAGTACCCTGAATAATCTACTTTTTCATGGTCATTACACACTTTACTCGACAAATATGCTAGACAATATTTAAAAAAAAATACCATTGTTGGGAGTAGTGCGGCGTACTGGTGCAGAAATATCTTGTAAAGAATATTTATATTACGGTGCAAGTGATCATGATTTATTGAGACTGTCACGAATCTATCATTCAACCCCGAGGGGGGAGGGGGAAGGGGATTCTCCCTTTTCAATCAAATCATCTGACAGCAGGTGGAATAAGCGACCAAATCGTAACACACGTCGAAAGGGTCGGCCGAGATAAGTTAACGATACTTTATATCCTCTTAATTAAACTGCCCTTCAACACCTCTTCACGTGTAAAGCAAAGTACCAAATTTCTTCGATAATACTAGCAACAGGGTTACACCAACTGGTACAAAAATAAATTCAACGCGTCAAATTCAAATCAAACCAAATCAAATCAGCTATCCTGAGTCCATTGCTGAACAAAGGCCTCCTTCATAGCATTCCACGAATCACACGACCGTGCCATCCTCTGCCACGTCACTCCCGCAAACTTCTCGATCTCGTCTCTCCACCTTCTGTCTGGTCTCCCTCTTCCACGCTTCCTATCTCGCGGCGTCCATTCAGTAACACACTTGCTCCATGAGCGTCACCAATCTCGTCTCTCCACCTTCTGTCTGGTCTCCCTCTTCCACGCTTCCTATCTCGCGGCGTCCATTCAGTAACACATTTGCTCCATGAGCGTCACCAATCTCGTCTCTCCACCTTCTGTCTGGTCTCCCTCTTCCACGCTTCCTATCTCGCGGCGTCCATTCAGTAACACACTTGCTCCATGAGCGTCAAATTAATTAGGAATATATAGATATATGACGACCACCCTTCGTTGGGAAAATGACGCAGTCTGAAAGAGTTCCCTGGGGGGAACTACGCGCTTGCGTAGTGTGACAGGGCGTGAGGTGGAAGACTTTAGGGTTTTATCGTTGTTGGTCCCCTAACAGGAAGACAGTTTGTAAACCGATTATATTCTCTTAAGTAGTTATTAAAAACCACACTGAACCTGACGGGCTTCTCTCTCTCTCTCGTTACCCTTGATGGAGGGAGGAAAGAGGAGGGAGGAAAGGCGAGGAAGAGAGAGCGAGAGAGAGGGAGAGTGAGGGAGGAAAAAAGGGGGTAATGAGGGAGACAGAGAGAGAGTGAGAGTGAGGGAGGAAAAAAAGGGGTAATGAGGGAGACAGAAGGAGAGTGAGGCACATACACGGAGGAGATGATGAGAAAGGTATAGAGGGAAACGAACAAACTCTACAAATCATCTTTCGATTTATGTTTAGTCATGCAACGCTTTCGCACCAAAATAGCACGAAGACACCTCGTAATATTTCTTGGCGATGCTATTCATCCCTGCGATTTCGTCTGGAGTGATCCGATTAGAGCTGATACTTGAGAAACCACTCCTCCAGTCCTTGCCGGTAATGAGGTCGTCCTTCAGCTGAAGGAAGTCGCAGATAAAGATGTTAATCCCAGGAGTGACTGTGGAGAACTGAAGAGTGACCTCGAAAAATCGTACTGCTGAACGATCTCAGATATTCAGTAACCCGTACATGTATAAAGAGCGTGTGGGGACGGAGCTTCTATTACTAAGACGTTTCGCTTCTTTCAGCTTTTTCAAGTACATAATCGTAATACACGTGACTGAGATTAAATAAGAGGAACGGCGGGGAACGGAGGGAGGGAGGGAGGGAGGGAGGGAGGAAGGGAGGGAGGAGGGGGGTCACTGATACTAGGAAAGTTTAAGAAGGTAGACCAAATGTCTAGGAACAGGAAAGGTTAGGGATAAAATGGAACAATTGGTTGGGTGAAGGACATTAGCTCACAACCGAGGAAAAAAAGGAAGAAAATAAGAAGGGTGAGCAATTATCTACTGAGGGTGGACAACGATCTTGAGAGGAAAAGGGGAATTTTGGAGGGCAACTTGGGAGCCCGGCTCGGATTCCGTGCTCGGGATGTGAAAAATCCTACACTGGGGAAACATTACGCGACCTAAAAACCCGAATACGAGAACACCGATACGATGTCCGCCATTATGTTACCAGCAACGCGTGTGTTGCACACAGGAAGAGCATCAACCCCCTGATGGACTGGGAGAATGCAAAACTTCTGGTACGTGAGCCCGACAAGATCCGTACAAAATGTTTGGAAGCAGCCATGATACAAGGAACCAACACAATTGAATAAAATAGGAGCATGTTCAATATCTCACCCCACCTAATCCCTTTAATACCTATTGCAAAATATATATATATATATATATATATATATATATATATATATATATATAGTTGCTCTCCAAAACCCCCTTTTTTTCCTCTCAAAATCGTTGTCCACCCTCGATAGACAATTGCTCAACCTTCTTATTTTCTTCTTCCTTTTGTTCCTCGGTTGTGAGCTAATGTCCTTCACCCAGCCAATTGTTCCATCTTATCCTTATTCCCCCGTTCCTCTTATTTAATCTCGGCCATGTGTATTACAACTAGATACTTGAAAAAATCTGTAACAACAATCGAAACGTCGTACTAATAAAGGAGGCTCCTTCGTCCTCACTTGTGGTAATTATTTCGATAGACTTGTCAGCAAATAACACGATCATACAACCCCTACATAGCAACAGTCAATCTTGTACAAATGAGGTACACACACACACACACACATATATATATATATATATATATATATATATATATCTGTGTGTGTGTGTATTAGTGTGTGCGCGTGCGCGTGTAGTGGCTACCGCTACGGAACTGATTTGGCTAAGGAACCCCCACCCCCCACTGGGCATTTCTCGGATTAACCCAAGTCCAATAGAATGATGACTGTTATTATTCATATTCATTATTATCATCATTATTACATTTATCATCATTACTATCATTGTTGTTATTATCATCATTAATACTATTACTAATATCATTATTATCATTTCTATTATCATCACTTTTCGCTGCACTGCCCTTGACCTCAGGGGCGAGGCTGGAACCAAGGATGACCCTTCTTCACCCACGAGGTGCCGAGAAGGGAGGTGCGTTTTGCGTAAAGATAGACAGACTTCCCTGTCTCGATCTTGGATTTGCGTATCAGGTGTTTGGGCTTGGGTAGTCTCCTTATAAGGGGGAAACGCCCTTTGTGTGTGCGTGTATGTTTATGTGTGCGTGTGCATGTGCGTGTTTGTTTGTGTGTATGTGTATGTATGTATGTATGTGCATGTATGTACGTGTATGCGTATGTGTGGGTGCGTGTGTGTGTATATATGTGTGTGCGCTTATGTGTATATATGTGTGTGCGCTTATGTGTATATATATGTATGCGCGTATGTGTATGTGCGTGTATGCGTATATGTGTTTATGTACGTGTATCATATATATATATATTGAAGGGAAGAAACGTAAACACCAGACTCAAAGTGAGAGGGTTATTGCCCGATGTTTCGGTCCTAGTCCTAGGACCGTCCTCAGGGGTGGGATGAGGTACATTGATCAAAGATTCAATATATTGGCCGCTGCTGGAACTGGGAGAGGTATCCTGTAAGACGGAGCAACTGTCCAGGGCCCCCCTAAGAGTTCCGTGTCAACGACTAACAGGTACATGCAACATAACAAAGACATCTGTTCACAATCGTCCTCTCATAAAATTTGAACTCACGATGACATAAAAGTGCTACAAAATGAACTCGGATGTACACGCGCGTACGACCAAAGAGAATCAATGTCTTATTCACGTGCACTTAAAAACTCGACCTTGTGCACACTCAGGCATACACTTTGTATTCAAATTACTGTACATAGACAACTGGTCACGACAGTTCATCCGTACATCTTAACTCACAATGAAATGAAATGCACAATAAAATATATCCACGCATGCGACGCAAAGGAATCAAAGAAGTCACGGTCGCACATTTTTATCAACTCAACCTTACAAACACTTAGGCGTGTATTTCAATTCACTCACGCAAGTAGTAATTATTTGTTACACCCTAGGTTGAGACGGCGCGTCCCTCGTGCCTAGGTATATTGGGTTCAAATCAATGCACCTGTTATGCTGGCCTCTTTCGTCGTTGTTATGTCACATGTACCTGTTACTCGTTGACACGGAACTGTCAGGGGGACCCTGGACAGCTCCGGCTTTATTGACTACCTCTCCCAGTTCCAGCAGCGGCCAATATATTGAATCTACGACCACTGTACCCCATGCCACCCGAGGACGGTCCTAGGACTAGGACCGAAACGTCGGGCAATAACCCTTCCACTTTGAGTCTGGTGTTTACGCTTCTCAAATTCGCCGAATGAAAGAAATAAGAACCCATACATCAACACCTCAATATCATGGAGAGATGTAGGGGAAGGAAGGTGTGGAATTTGGAAATAAAGAAGAGATGGAGGGGGAGATCGAGGGAAGAGAGGGCAGGAAGGGGGTGGACAGGAGGAAAAAGAGAAAGATGGGGAGGGGTAGGGTGGAGAGAAGAGAAGAGAGGGGAGGGGAAAGAGGTCAGGAGTAAATCGGGGTGCCGGGAAGAGGGTTGAGGGAGCGAAAGAGGATTGAGGAGGAGGAGGGGGAGGGGGAGGGAGGGACTCTGACGGCTGCAAGGGATTAATGGGATGGGATGGGGTGGAGGGAAGGGGGAGGGGAAGGTTTGGAAGGAGAGGGGGAGGGAAATGGGAAAGGGAGAGAGGGGTGGGTGACGCGAAAGGTGAGGGGAAAAGGTGCGTACGAGACTGAGGGGAAAAGATGCTCGTGGGGTGAGGGGGGGGAATGGGTGTGGAGATACCGAAAGTGCGAAGTGGGGAGGAGGTGGGGGGGCAAGGGAGGGGGGAAGATGAGTGAAGGGAAAGGGGCATAAACGGGGAAGGTGTGAATAACAAAAACTGTGAAAAGAGAGAGTAGGGTGATGTGAGAAGAGAGAAGTAAAAAGAGAGTATGGAGAAGGGACGAGTCGGTAGATGGGAAAGAAGGGGGAAAAGGGTGAGGAAGAAAGGAGTAGGAGGGAAGAAGGGAGGAGGGAGGAGGGAGGGGGCGAAGGACAACAGGGAGACTACAAGAGAAGGAGGAAAGTGATGAATGTTGACGGAAGTAAGATTTATGGGAGGGAAGAGGACCGAGTGTGGTACGAAAGGAGGAGGAGGAGGAGGAGGATAGTTGGGGCTAATAGTGGATAAAACAAATAAGCAATTAAATAAACATACAAGTAATCGAATTAATAAAGAGTATGGTGGATGGGGGGGAAGGTACGGGCGTTGCGAAAGAACTGTTTTGCCACAACAACACTGTTCTTCAATGGGCGATCATTACCTTAAGAAATGAGAAAAGAAATATATACACACACACACACACACACACACATATATATATATATATATATATATATATATATATACACACATATATGCAAAGTAAACCACTTGGAAAAAGATACTAACGAAGCAGAGCGCTTTCGTAAATTACATCAGTGCAAAAAGATTAAATACACGAAAGCGCTCTGCTTCGTTAGTTTCTTTTTCCAAGTGGTCTATTTTGCATAAGTAAACACACGTACCCGTGTTCTTATTAGCATATATATATATATATATATATATATATATATATATATATATATATATATATATATATATAGAGAGAGAGAGAGAGAGAGAGAGAGAGAGAGAGAGAGAGAGATAGGTGCACTTGTCTGGTTAAAACACGGGGTGAAGAAGGAGGCGAGCCAAACGAGAAGTTATCAGCGCGGGATGAAGCCAAAGACGTGTAGAGGAGAGGAGTCGAGGTGGGAGAGGGGGAGGGGGAGGGGGGGCACGAAACGAGATTAAAACTCATTGATTTCCAACAAAGATCCACCTGATCTTGTCGCGTTAAAATGATTGCACGCATACCGATCGTTGCTCGCAAGCATAAAAAAATGTGGAGGTGCGTATTGAAGCTAGTATATCCGCCTTTAAAGTTAAATTTCCAACCGCGCGCACACTCAAACGCAGCCGCATGCGCGACTTGACGTCACGGATGTAAACATCCACGGAAATAAAAACCAGCATAAACACTTAATGCACAAGCAAACTCTTGACATTCGCGGGTTCATAAATTCGCGGTTTATGACGTTAAACCTCTAAACATGGACAGGCACAACAAGTGGCTTATTTAATTTACATTAAATACATCTCTAAATCACTTCAATCACAAAATCCTCCTTTACCTGCTGAGACGGGCTTTCTGAAGATTCTGTTCCGGAGAATCATAATTTTTTTCAATTTGTCTATTATTCATCTAACGCAAGGCGATTTTAATCTGCCGAAGGAAGTCTGTGGTACCGATGGGCTCGCAAACTATCTTTTCCTTTTTTTTCAGAAGTTTTCTTCACACGACAGAAACCAGTTTATACCGAGGGGAGACACAAAATTCATCGCTGATTACAGCTCACGTTCCGGTGCTGACGCAAGGAGGAGGAGGAAAAAAAAAAAAAAAACCGTAAGAGTTTTAGGCGAAAGCGTTTACCAAGCGACCTACTCGAAGATTTTTTTTTTTTTTTTTTTTTTTTTTTTATTTTTTTTTTTTTTTTTTTTTTTTTTTTTTTTTTTTTTTTTTTTTTTTTAACGAGAACCTTTAGCCTGAGTGGTGTGTTCGGTAAACACCCCGTGCATTAACGACCCACCCCCACCCCCGCCCCCCGGAGCATCAGGGGAAATGAGCTTACAAGGTGGTGCGCGCTTGAACAAAGCTCCCCTAACGAGGATCTTCATCTCCCCCTTGGTACTCTCTGCATATCTGTACAGCAGGGGAGCCTTTCTGAGGATTTCGCATAGTTACCCGATCCCTAATAGGCGGTTCGCCCTTAGTTTCCGAGTTATAGGGTCCAAATGTTCTACTTTAGGGGAGAGAGAGAGAGAGAAAAAGAGAGACAGAGAGAGAGAGAGGGAAGGGGAGAGAGAGGGGGGAAGGAGAGAGAGAGGGAAGGAGAGAGGGAAGGAGAGAGAGAGGGAAGGAGAGAGAGGGGGGAGGGGGGAAGGAGAAAGAGGGGGGAAGGAGAGAGAGAGGGAAGGAGAGAGAGAGGGAAGGAAAGAGAGAAAGAGAGAGAGAGAGAGAGAAACAGAGGATGGAATGCTCTTTAATGACCTTTGCATTCCGTATTTTTATGCCCCAAGCCTCACCTCTTTCACAACTAATCCCGATCAAAGGATTTGTCTTGTTGCCGCAAGGCGATTGACTAAGCCGCGGCGAATCCCTTGTTGGAGAAGGGTTTCGAGTAATCGCAGAGTCGATAATGTAGTTTGGAAAAAAAAAAGACCGCCATATATAGTGTAGTGTTCTGTAGCCAACACGCAAAGTCCCCCCTTAAAGATCGTGACGCGCCAAGTACCAGGTCAAGACTAAGTTGTTGGAGTGAAAATATACATATATGAATATATTTTGGAGAAGGGTTTCGAGTAATCGCAGAGTCGACAATGTAGTTTGGAAAAAAAAAAGTTTAGGACCACCATATATGGTGTAGTGTTCTGTGGCCAACACGCAAAGTCTCCCCTTAAAGATCGTGACCGCCAAGTACCAGGTCAAGACTAAATTGTTGGAGTGAAAATATACATATATAAATATATAAAATAGTCAAACACAAGTGCCGTTTTAAGGGGTGACCATAGTCTTGACCTGGTACTTGGAGGTCACGAGTCTTTAAGGGGGGACTTTACGTGTTGGCTACAGAACACTACAATGGGGTACACAGTGGTCACGACAGAATGTACACCTTGTCGATTCTGAGAACAGTACACAATCTCTTTAAGAACAGTACTTCATGGAGTACTTTTGGGTAACGATATTACAACTCTGACTATAAAACTAGACGCTCCAATGACAACGACGAGACGAACTATCATCTTTGGGTGGTTAATACCGGGCGATTCAATTCCGCTTGAATGAAACCATCCCCAAGAGATAAAAAACTATTTCGACTCACCCAGCGATGCTTGTGAAGTGAACAATTGTTCAAATGAACAAACTACAGGTGAACAGCCCACAAACCTGAACCGGTTTCGCGTTTGTTGAGGAACGGCGTACCTGGTGAGGAGAAACGGAATGTTGATAATCATTTGCATTAAAACATTATCATAACAACGCACCAATGTTTGCGTTATCTAACATGGCCGTAGCCTGGTTATTAACAAATGACACCAGAAATGCTGCACGAATCCAACAAAACCTCTGCGATGTGCTTGCTCCAGAGGGACGGGGAGGAAAGAGGTCTAGGGGAAGGGGAGGGGGAAGAGGAAGAAAATAAGGTGTAGGAGGTAAATGAAGAAGAAATGGAGGAGAAGGAGGAAGGGGAGGTGTAAGGGGAGGAAGGGAAGGAGGAGGAGGAGCGAGGGAAGGAGGAGGAGGAGCGAGGGAAGGAGGAGGAGGAAGGGGAGGAGGAGGAGGAAGGGAAGGAGGAGGAGGAAGAAGGGAAGGAGGAGGAGGTGGAGGAGGAGGAAGGAGAGGAGAAGGAAGAAGGGAAGGAGAAAGTGAAGGAGGAAGAGGAAGGGAAGGAGGAGGAAGAGGATGGGAAGCAGGAGGGAGAGGATGGGAAGCAGGAGGAAGGGGAGGAGGAAAGGAAGGAGGAGGAGGAGGAGAAAGGGAAGCAGGAGGAAGGGGAGGAGGAGGAAGGGAAGGAGGAGGATGAGGAGAAGGAATAAGGGAACGAGGAGGAGGAAGGGAAGGAGGAGGAAGGGGAGGAGGGAGAGAAGGAAGAGGAAGGGGAAGGAGAGGAGGAGGAAGGGGAGGAGGAAGAGGAAGAGGAGCAGAAGGAGGAAGGGGAGGAGGAAGGGAAAGAGGAGGAGGAGAAGGAAGAAAGGAAGGAGGAGGTTGAGCTTATGTGGGTATGAGAGATGGGCGACATCGGCATGACTCAGCGACTCCGCTCGTAAGGACCGACCGTGTGTGGGCGAGGTAAGGTAAGGTTAGGAGGGGAGAGAGGGAGAGAGGGAGAGAGGGAGAGAGGGAGAGAGAGAGAGAGAGAGAGAGAGAGAGAGAGAGAGAGAGAGAGAGAGAGAGAGAGAGAGAGAGAGAGAGAGAGAGAGGGACAGAGACAGAGACACGAGAGAGAGAGAGGAAGAGAGAGAGAGAGAGACAGAGGAAGACACAGAGGGAGAGAGAGGGAGGAAGAGAGAGATGAAGAGAGAGGAGAGAGAGAAAGAGAGGAGAGAGAGATACAGAGAGAGAGAGAGAGAGAGAGAGAGAGAGAGAGAGAGAGAGAGAGAGAGAGAGACAGACAGAGAGAGAGAGAGAGAGAGAGAGAGAGAGAGAGAGAGAGAGAGAGAGAGAGAGAGAGAGAGAGAGAGAGAGCAAATCCCGCGCCTCCCAAACGGGATATCATTTAGTGTTAGGCGAAAGCGGAAAGCGAAAGGAAATTGAGCAGCGATAGCGATTTTTTTTCCTCTTTTTTCTTTAATGTTTACGACCAACGAGCTGAGGATCCCTTTGCTAAATAAAGTTGCCCGTCGACAGTTAGAAATATACAAAGTATAATCTACGTATATACACACAGACACACACACATATATATGACGTGGGAGAAGGGGAAAGAGGAAGATGGTGATCAAGGTAAGCCAAGGAGAAGAGGAAAGAGAAGGAAGGGGGAGGAACGGAGACCAAAAAAGGCATAAAAGGTAAAAGGGTAGAAGATGATAATAGGAAAGAGAGGAAAGAGTAGAAAAAAGGGAAAAACGAGAGGAGGAGAGGGAGGGGAAAAGGGAAAATATATGGAACGGTCGGGAGTTGAGTTTAGGGAGGAGAGGAGAGGGGAAAAAGGTGGGAGAGAGGAAGGGGGAGAGGGATGAGGCGACAAAATTGGGAGAGAGGGGGAGAGTTGGGAGGAGGAGAGGATTACGGGAGAGTGGAGAAAAGAGAGGGAAGTGGGAGGACTGAGGGGAGAGAGGAGAGAAAGGGGAGGAGGATTGTGGGAAACTGGAGAGGAGAGAGTGAAGAGGGAAAAGAGGGGAGATGGGAGGAGTGAGGGGAGAAAAATTGGGGAGAGGGGAGAGAGGAAAGGGGAGGAGGAGGAGGATTATGGGAAACTGAAGAGGAGAGAGTGAAGAGGGGAAAGAGGGAAGATGGGAGGAGGAGGAGGATTATGGGAAACTGAAGAGGAGAGAGTGAAGAGGAGAAAGAGGGAAGATGGGAGGAGGGGAGAAAGGCGAGAAAGGGGAGGAGGAGGAGGATTGTGGGAAAATGAAGAGGAGAGAGTGAAGAGGGGAAAAAGGGGAGATGGGAGGAGTGAGGGGAGAAAGGCGAGAAAGGGGGGGAGGACGAGGAGGAGGAGGAGGAGGAGGATTGTGGGAAACTGAAGAGGAGAGAGTGAAGAGGGGAAAAAGGGGAGATGGGAGGAGTGAGGGGAGAGAGGCGAGAAAGGGGAGGAGGAGGAGGATTGTGGGAAGCTGGAGAGGAGAGAGTGAAGAGGGGAAAGAGGGGAGATGGGAGGAGTGAGGGGAGAGAGGCGAGAAAGGGGAGGAGGAGGAGGAGGATTGTGGGAAGCTGGAGAGGAGAGAGTGAAGAGGGGAAAGAGGGGAGATGGGAGGAGTGAGAGGGGTGAGGGGGGAAGTGGTGGAAGAGAGGGTAGTTAATTGGTGCAGAGTCTGGAAAAAGGAGAAACTCCACTTGACAGGGTGGAAGTCGAACTCCGCAAGTGAAAACGGGGGCACTGTGAATTTTCTTTTACTATCTTTATTTTTTTCTTCTCCATTCCTCCTCCACACCTAGCTCTACTATATCCTTCACTCCCTCCCACTCCTCCTTCAGCTTCTTCTTGTACTCCTTCTCCTTTTCATTTAAAGAGTTCACTCTAAGCACCTCCTTACCTTTTGTCCCTTTCCTCTTTCTCCATCTATCCTCCACTCTCAACTTACCTTCCACCAAAAAATGATCTGATTTCCCCCACCCTCTCCCCTTAGCACATGTACATCCTTAACTCTTCCTATCATAGTCCTATTTACCACTACATAATCCATCAACGCTCTATCTACCACCCTTCCATCCACCACCCTCTCCCATATGTACTTATGCTTGACTTTCTTCCGAAACACTGTATTTGCTATCATCAACTCTCTTTCTAGACCATTTTTTTCTTATCGTTAACAGAAAACCCATTTAGAGAAAAACACGCCAACGCTGAAAAAAACGCACCCGACACAAACCAAACACCAAACACTCGGAAAAACGAGAGAATACAATAGGAACAAAACAACACAGCAAGACACAAAACAAAGAAATAAAACAAATACAAACTGGATCTGCAGCAAGGCCAACAGAAGCAAAAGCAATATTCCCCCCAACCTCCCCACCCCAACACACGCACGCACGCACGCGCGTTCGTATACGCACCTCAAACCTTCAGCCTTGTTCATGCAACAGAGCAAAATAAAAACACTCGTACAGACATGACGCGCCTACCACACACCAACTTGTGGTAGTGTTATACTGTGGTTGTGGTGGTTGTTCTGGGAAATCGTGGGTGATAGGGAGGGAGGGAGCGAAGAAGGGGGAGTGAGAGAGAGGGAGTTGGGGAGGGAAGAGGGAGGGAAGAGGGAGAGGGAAGGTGGGAGAATGGGAGCAATGGGAGTGAAAGGGGAGTCACGGCGAAGGAAAGGAAAACGAGAAAGGAAGGAAGGAAGGAAGGAAAGAAGGAAAGATAGAAATAAGAAAATGGGGAAGGAAGGAAGGAAGAGCAGGGAGGAAGAAGGGGAAGGGAAAGAAGGGGAAGGAGGAGGAAGGAAGGAAGAGGGAGGGAGAGAGAGGGAGGAGGAAATGAATGAGGGGAGGTACCTCTCGTAGAGCACTGGACCACTCGTTATAACAAGAGCAAACGAGAAAAGATGAGGGTTGGTACGAGAAGAGGAGGAAGAGGAGGAAGAGGGAGCAGGGAGGCAAAAAGGAAAGTAAAGAGAAAAGAGAGGAGAGGGGAAGAGAGAGAAAGATGGGAGAGGGAAACGGAAGCGAAAGGGGAGATGGGGATTGAGGGAGAGGAAGGGGAGGATGGAATGGGAGGGGGAGAAGAGTAGGAAGAGGAGGAGGAAGGACAAGAGAGGGGAGAATGGTGAGAGGAGGGAGACGAGGAGGAAGGAGGGGATGGGGAGGAAGGAGAGTAGGGAGAGGAGGTGGACGGGCATGAGGGGGGAGAGGAGGTGGACGGGCAAGAGGGGGGAGAAGGATGAGAGGAGGGAGAGGAGGAGGAAGGGTGAGAGGAGGGAGAGGAGGAGGAAGGGCAAGAGGGGGGAGAGGAGGAGGAAGGGCAAGAGGGGGGAGAGGAGGGGGAGGGGCAAGAGAGGGGAGAAGGGTGAGAGGAGGGAGAGGAGGGAGAGGAGGGAGAGGTGGGAGTGGGTACCTTCTTTCCATGAAAGAGTTCGGTTCATCTCAACCTAATCCTTCAATTGAATCCGTGCGCAGGACTTTAAACATTCTTTTATGGCTGCCGCCTGAAGACTTTGTTCATATAACATTGCTTTGTTCACTTGGTATAGTTTCCTTTCAACCGTACATTTCTTTGTCTATATATATATATTTTTTTAAAGGTAACAGAGAGCAACGTGGCCGGACGGCACCAGCGCCTCAGGGCCAAAAAAGGGATCCTGCGAGAAGCACCGAGGGTGTAAAGGAAGCTAATGGAAAGGGAGAGCGATGGGGGCAGAGAAAAAATAAACAAACAAGTAAAAGAAAATAAATGCAAAATGAAGAAGAGGAACGGAAATGGATTCTGTCTGTTTGCAGAGGATAAAGACATGGCGAAGGGGAAGGGGGAGGGGAAGCGGGAGGGAGAGGGGAAGGGAAAGGAAAGGGAAGAGGAAGGCAGACGAAGGGAGAGTGAAGGGGAAGGCAGGAAAAGGGTAGGGAATGAGAAGGGAAGAAGAAGGGGAAGGGAAGGTGGAGGGAAGGAAAGGTGGAGGGAAGGAAAGGGAGGGGAAAGGGAGGAAGGAAGGAAGGAGATCCGAGCTGTTAGGGCACAAGCCCCTCCCCTGCGTGTGCACTTCATTCCCCGATCCCGATCCCGATCCCGATCCCGATCCGATCCACCGCCTAATGCGATCCGCGGCTTCGTCCTTCCACGGTCGCCGCCGAGGGCGGCGTGGTGCGGCGGCGCGGTGCCGTGCGCCAACCAACCTCGAAGAAACGAAAACAACAGGCACGGGGCTGTAAGAGGAGAAGGAGGAAGGGGGGGGGGAGAGGAGGAGGGGAGAGGAGGAGGAAGAGGAGGAGGAGGAGGAGGAGGAAGGGGAGGAGGACAAGGAGAAGGTGGAGGGGGAAGAGGAGGAGGAAAGGGAGGAGGAGGAGGAGGAGGAAGGGGGGGAGGAGGAGGAGGAGGAAGGGGAAGAGGACAAGGAGAAGGTGGAGGGGGAAGAGGAGGAGGAGGAAGAGGACAGAGACAAAAGAGAGGAAAGAGAAGCGGGGAGTGGAGAATTTGGCTGAAGTTACATGACGGAAGGTGGAACAAGAGTGAAGGGGGGTGGAGGAGGCAGAAGTGTGGGGAGGGGAGGAGGAGGAGGATAAGAGGAGGGAGAAGTGAGGGGAGGAGGTGGAGGAGTGAGAAGTGAAGGGAAGAGGAGGAGGAGGAGGAGGAGAAAGAGTAGGAGGAGGAAGAGGAGTAGGAGTAGGAGGAAGAGGAGTGGGAGGAAGAGAACTGGGAGGAAGAGGAGTGGGAGGAAGGAGAGAAGGAGAAAGAAGAGGAGGAGAAAGAAGAGGAGGAGAAAGAAGAGGAGGAGGAAGAGAAAGAGGAGGAGGAAGAGAAAGAGGAGGAGGAAGAAGACGAGGAGGAATAATCTGGCTGAGGAAGGGTTACCGTGAGAGGCAGGTAGGGGCAAGTGCAAAGGCCAACAAGAGGGGCAAGACACCCTCCCTCCCTCCCACCCCCTCGCCCTGGTTTTACGTTACTGCCACCGCCACGAACCGGTGCACAGGTGTTGGTGGTGGTGGAAGTAGTGGTGGAAGTATTGGTGGTGGTGGAAGTAGTGGTGGTAGTAGTGGTGGTGGTGGAAGTATTGGTGGTGGTGGAAGTAGTGGTGGTGGAAGTAGTGGTGGTGGTGGAAGTAATGGTGGTGGTGGAAGTAGTGGTGGTGGTGGTGGATGTAGTGGTGGTGGTGGAAGTAGTGGTGGTGGAAGTAATGGTGGAAGTAGTGGTGGTGGTGGAAGTGCTGGTGGTGGCAGAGTGGTGCCGGTGGTAGAGGTAGCTGTGGTCACGTGGGTGGTAGCGGAGGTGGTGATAGTGGTAGTGGTGGTTTGGTAGATGTGGTGGAGGAAGTGATCATGGAGATGGGGGTGGTGGAGGTAGTAGTGGTGTAAGTGGTGATAGTGGAGATAAGGAGGGAGGTACGGAGAGAAAGAGAGGAGGGAGAAAGAGAGAGAAAGAGAGGGAGGGAATAAGAGGGAGTGAGGAGGTGTGTGTGTGTGTGTGTGTGTGTGTGTGTGTGTGTGTGTGTGTGTGTGTGTGTGTGTGTGTGTGTGTGTGTGTGTATGTGTGTGTGTGTAAAGGAGAGAGAGAGAGAGATTCACCATGGTCTTGGATCACATGTTGAACTCGTGATCGTCAGCTATTTCTCTCCCGGAGGAGAGCTCAGAGCTCATTTATGACCGATCTATGGGTAATGCTGTGCCCTTACACGCACACCCACCCACAACTCACCACCCACGAGAGTTGGAGTAAAGATTCGCTGCGCAGCGATACTGAAATTATTTCAGCCCTGGACGGGATTCGAACCCAGACCGCCGTGTTGGCGGCCGCGGACGCTACCACCGCGCCATCGAGGCGTGTGTGTGTGTGTGTGTGTGTGTGTGTGTGTGAGAGAGAGAGAGAGAGAGACAGAGAAAGAGAGACAGAGAAAGAGAGAGAAAGAGAGAGAGAGAGAGAGTGGGGAGGGGAGGATGAGGCGAGCAAAGGAGGAATGTTGTGGGAAGAGGGACGGAGGGAGAAAGCGTAACGTTAAATGAAGGGCACTGGACAGTGGAAAAGTGGAGGGGAGAAGAGGGAGTTGGAGGGAGTTGGAGGGAGTTGGAGGGAGTTGGAGGGGGAGGGGGTTGGAGGGGGAGGGGGTTGGAGGAGGAGGGGGTTGGAGGGGGGAGGGAGTTGGAGGGGGGAGGGGGCTGGAGGGAGGAAGGAAGAGAGGGAGGGAGGGAGGGAGGGAGGAAGGAAGGGAGGAAGGGAGGAAGGGAGGAAGGGAGGGGAGGAAGGAAGGTAGGAAGGAAGGGAGGAAGAGAGGGAGGGAAGAAAGGAGGAAGGAAGGGGAGGAGGGAGGAAGGGAGTGGAGAACTGGAAGAGGGAAGGAAGGAGTTTGGGGGAGGGGGAGGGGGAGGGAGGAAAGGAGGGAGTTTGAGGGAGGGAGAGAAAATAAATATGCGTGGGAACAGAACAGGTGACACGAAAGTCAGACGTGAGGTGGGGGAACATGATGAGAGATGAAGAAAAATAACGAGGCATTAAAAAATAAATAAATAAATAAATAAATAAATAACAAAATAAAAATAAATAGATAATAATGAACAAGAAGCAAGGAAGAGTAAAGGTAAAGAGGGAACAGGAGGTAAAAGAGACGAGAAAGAGTGGGCAAGTTATAGGACAGTGGGAAAGAGATATTGTATAGGAAAGACATGGAAAAGGGGTTTCCAGGTCTTACACAGACTTTACGGTCCCTCCCACGCGATCAGCCCTAATATACACAAGAGAAAAATGAACGGAAAGAGAAGAGGATACGAAGTAGTGGAGTAAAGAAAATAGGTTGAGGAGGAGGAGGAGAAGGAGAAGGAGAAGGAGGAGGAGGAGGAGGAGGAGGAGGGTGGGGCAGGAGTGAGTACTCACGATACGCGACAAGAAGATGCGGAACCCAATACGAATACGAGTGTAATTACGAGGAAAGGAGTGGCAGGATCTCCATTCGGGTTAGCTTGGCTTGGCTTGGCTTGGCTTGGCTTGGCTTGGCTTGGCTTGCCTTGGGTTAGCTTGCCTTGTCTTGGCTCGACTTGGCTTGGCTTGGCTTGGCTTGGCTTGGCTTGGCTTGGCTTAGCTCGGCTCCTACCTGGACCCAAGACAGGTCGAGCGTCTTATCCACAGTAAAAGTGGGAGGTGGACGGTCGATGGTGGGAGTTAGGAAGGAGTGCGATGAGACTGGAGGGTACAGGAAGGGCTAGGGAGGTGTAGGAGGGGCTAGGAAGGTGTAGGAGGGGCTAGGAAGGTGTAGGAAGGGCTAGGAAGGTGTGGGAAGGGCTAGGAGGGGCTAGAACGTGATACGTAGATATAGGGGATATATGGGGATTGGAAAGCCGAGGAAAAGGAGGGACGAAGGGTATAGAAAGGGGAGTGGAGTGGAAATAGAGAGTGAGGGAAGGGGAATTGACAGACAAGAACACAGGACAGAGGAGCAAACAAGAAGAGGGAGGATACTGGAAAGTATAAACGGGAAGAGAAGAGGAGGTTTGAGGGGAAGAGGGGGGAGGAGAGAGATGAGGGAGATGGAGGAGAAAAGAGGAGAGAAAGATGGAGGAGAGAGGAGAAGAGGAAGAGGGACGAGAGAGGAGAAGAGGAAGATGGAGGAGAGAAGAGAAGAGGAGGATGGAGGAGAAACGAGAAGAGGAAGACGGAGGAGAAACGAGAAGAGGAAGATGGAGGGGAGAGGAGAAGAGGAGGAGGGGAGAAACGAGAAGAGGACAAGGGAGAAGTGATAAGGATTACAAAGGCGGAGCATGCCGACAGGAGACCTTTTGGTCCATATCTAGGTCGGATGCGGAAAAAAATCATAATAATGATAAACAAACAAATGAATAAATAAGAACTATAATAATGTAAATAATAAATAAAATGAATGCATAGGTATAGTTACATAATGAACAGGTAAATAGTAAATATTAACAAATTGACATAATCAATAATAAATAAGAGGAATAGATAGAAGAAGACACAATTAAAGAGAAGCAGAAGAAAAAATACACGAGGTGGAGAAAAACGAAGAGAGTGGAAGAGTGGAAGAGTGGAAGCGAGGAGAAGAGAGGAGACCCAATAAGAGCAGAGCAGCAGAGCATCATTCCAGCGAAGTCGCGCTGCCGAAGAGAGCAGAAGAGAGCAGACACGACCAAAAGGAAAACTCATTACGAACTCCGACAAACGAATAATACAGCTAAGAGATCTAAGGGGGAGGGGGGAGGGGAGAAGTACGGGGAGGGGAGAAGTACGGGGGGGGGAGATGGGGCGAGGGGAGAGGAGAGGAGGGGGGGAGCAGGGAGAACGTAGTGATAGTGAACAATAAAGTTTTGAGCCGAGAAGACGAAAGAATGAGGTCCTTGTCATTAGAGCGGGTCGCAGAGAGGAAATTCCCTGAGAGAGCAAATAGGATTAAGACAATAGAACACGAGGAGGAGAAAAATGAATATATTCTCTCGGGGGAAAACATAACAAGCTTACTAATGTACAGGTAGAATCTTTTCACACACTCGGATGTGAACATAAAACACACACACACACACACACACACACACACACACACACACACATATGTACAGACGGGGACTAAATTATCCCAAATAAGCCCCAATTTGCTACGGTATGGCTATCGTCAAACGATTTCATTCAGGTGGGGGGGCAGGACCTCATTGAGAAAGTTAACCTTTAAACAGACACTGCCGCCAGGAGATTTTATTACACCGAGGAAAATTTCACGTCAATTCAAGATTCAGAACAAAAAAATAAATAAAAGGACTTCTTTAACAAAGACACTAAAACCAAGCCAACCAGGAACAAAGATATGAGAAACACACTCGCGCGCACACACAAACACGCGCGCGCACACAAACACACAAGCATCTTTCTTTCAATAGATTCAACAAGAGCTATTTGTGGGACCGGAAAGAGCGCCGATGACATCAAATCGCGGATTGAAAAGAAGAAGAAGAGGAAGAAGAAGAAGAAGAAGAAAACGACGACGAAACAGAACACTAACGAAAGTCAGGAACAAATAACCTTTTCAACACAGTATCGGGTTAAAGGACGGAGAGAGGGAAAACGGGCAAATGTAGTAAGGAAAGAGACAAAAAATAATGAAGTAAAAGGAGGATGGTTGAGGGGGGAGGGGAGGGAGGGAGGGAGGGAGGGAGGGAGAGAGAGAGAGACGGGTGAAGGAGGGAAGTATGAAGGGAAGGAAGAAGTAATGGAGTGGGAGAGGAGAGGAGGGGGAGAGGAAGGTAGAGGAAGGGAGGGAGAAAGGGGAGAGAGAGAGAGAGAGAGAGAGAGAGAGAGAGAGAGAGAGAGAGAGAGAGAGAGAGAGAGAGAGAGAGAGAGAGAGAGAGAGAGAGAGAGAGAGAGAAAGGGAGAGTGAGAGGGGAGAGAGAGAGAGAGAGAGAGAGAGAGAGAGAGAGAGAGAGAGAGAGAGAGAGAGAGAGAGAGAGAAGAGGGGAAGTAGAGGACCGAAGGACCAATCACCACACAACTCCAAATATGGTCTCTCAACCACACACTTGAGCTCTCTCTCTCTCTCTCTCTCTCTCACCCAAGTGGGACTTGTTGCCACGTGGGGGTGTCATCCCCGGATATATGTGGCCAATGGAGGTTCATGTCCGGACCCTGCCTTCCCGGACAAGTTATCACGGCCGAGTTGTCGCCGGTACATGGAATAGGTGTGGGTATGTGTGTGTGTATGTATTCACCATGGTCTCTGGATCACGTGTTGGACTCGTGATCGACAGCTATTTCCTTTCCCGGAAGAGAGCTCAGAGCACGTACATGACCGATCTATGGGTAATGCTGTGACCTTACACAGACCCCAACTCCCCGCCCACAAGAGTTGGAGTAATGACTCGCAGCGATACTGAAATTATTTCAGTCCTGGGCAGGATTCGAACCCGGACCACCGTAGTGGCGGCCGGGAACTCTACCAACTGTGCCATCGAGAGTGCGTGTGTGTACGCAAATGTACAAGTATGGGACTATGAATGTAAATGTGTATGGACTGACTGATGTGATCTTGGGAGTACAAGAATGTGTATATCTCTGAGTGGTTGTGGGTATGGTTTACCTAATTGTACACAAGATAATAGTTCATAGGATACTATCTCTCTCTGTATGCACGTGTGTGTGTGTGCGTGTGCGTGCGTGTGTGTATGTGCTTGAGAGAGAGAGAGAGAGAGAGAGAGAGAGAGAGAGAGAGAGAGAGAGAGAGGTTACGGACGGGAGAGGACTGGATGAGGAGTTACGGACGTGGCCAAGGAAAATATTGACGAAACATGGGAGAAAGAATAGAAGAAGAAGAAGAAGAAGAAGAAGAAGAAGAAGAAGAAGAAGAAGAAGAAGAAGAAGAAGAAGAAGAAGAAGAAGAAGAAGAAGAAGAAGAAGAAGAAGAAGAAGAAGAAGAAGAAGAAGAAGAAGAAGAAGAAGAAGAAGAAGAAGAAGAAGAAGAAGAAGAAGAAGAAGAAGAAGAAGAAGAAGAAGAAGAAGAAACAGCGAGAGGGAAGCGGTAAATTGTTGATATATGCGAAATAAAAGAGAAGAGGGCAATGCACAGAGGGTAAGCAAAGCAAGGGGAGTGGTTGAGAGGATGAGGGCGGACGAATGGGACAAAGGGAAGAATCAAGAAGATAAAAACTCGTTTCAGTTTCTTTCACTCTCTCTCTCTCTCTCTTACATCCACATCCACATAACCTTCACACGTAGCTAAAATAAATAAATAAATAAGTAGAATAAGTTGGTGTGTTTGTGTCCGCCTCCTGATCGGTAGGGAGGTTCGCCATCTTCAAAAGCATCACGCCGCAATCTAAATCTCCCTCCTCCCTTCCCCTTCGTTCTCCAGTCCCCAAACAAATAAAAACAACGCCAAAATACGTCTTCACATAGCTCAGGCTGCTTACACAGAAACGCAAAGCAACCGCGTCAATTTTTGAACAGCTTGTTACACAGTCGGAGTACAAAGGAAGGATTCTTTCTCGTCGGGACGAGAATGAGCTGGCTCGTTCGCTCGCTCGTTCACATCTTGTGTAACGCTAAGTTTACTTTTGCGCCATTCACGAACAAAGACCTAAGTTTATTGCATTCAGTCACACTGTGGACCGCCCCGCTACCCTCTCTTCCTCTCTCTCACACACACACACACACACACACACACACACACACATACGCGGTTGGTAGAGTACTAGACTGCCAGTACGGTAGTGCCGGTGGTACCTGGTTCGAATCCTGCCCAGGGCTGAAATTATTTCAGTATCGCTGCGCTTCGAGTCGTTACTCTGACTCTCGTGGGCGTGGAGTTGGGTGTGTTTGTGCGTGTAAGGTCACAGCATCACACATAGATCGGGCATACGAGTTCTGAGCTCTCTTCCGGGAGGGAAATAGCTGTCGATCACGAGTCCAACACGTGATCCAAAGACCATGGTGAATCACACGCAGATGAAAGATCTACAGAAAACCCCGAAGGTCCTGTTTCTTGATCTACAATTTATAAAATTCATGTATGGTTACATATTGGGCTATATCCCCATTTTCAAATTATCATAATTAGGCTATATCACATTCTAAGCTATTCAAGGTATATATACATCTGTATGGAAAACTTGAATTTCTTCACTTCCTTTAGACACTTTCACAATGTTCCCATGACATCTTAAAGCCTTCCCATCCCCAATCAAAATAATGTGTGTGTGTGTGCGTGTGATTCACCTTGGTCTTTGGATCATGTGTTGGACTCGTGATCGACAGACAGCTATTTCCCTCCCGCAAGAGAGCTCAGTGCTCGTATGACCGATCTATGGGTAAGACCTTACACGCACACACACACCTGACTCCCCGCCCACGAGTTGGAGTAACGACTCGAAGCGCAGCGATACTGAAATAATTTCAGCCCTGGGGAGGATTCGAACTAGGTACCGCCGGTACCGCCGTACTGACAGTCTGGGACTCAACCAACCGCGCCACCGAGTGTGTGTATGTGTGTGTGTGTGTGCGCGCGCGAGTCTGTGTGAATAAGGGATCTAAGAGATCAATGTTCAACATGAACAAAAAATAATCACAGGTCATCAATCTTGTTCTAACTGACCCTTTAGTTACAATGAGGCACCGGTGACGAACATGACTATTTTCATTCTGGTTATTGTTAGTCGGCTGACGATTTTATTCAGCTAGGGGGAGGGAGGGGGGCAGGCCAATTGGGGATAACTCCAAATCTTGATCCACCAAAGCACCACCCCTCTCCATCTTTTGTCTACTCCTCATCGAACAAGAAAAAAGAACAAAGAAACGAGTGGCGGATGCGATGTAGCTTATTTCGGAGAAACTTCACGAGGAATTACAAAAAGATTATACGAACACAAGAACGACAAGCGACACCACAGAACATCTAATTCGTTAGTAATACACGCTACACAACACGGTCATATGCCAAATTGGAATAACACCAAAATCTTACACACCAGTATGAAAAAAAAAATAATAATAATAAATAAATAAAAAAAATCGAACCGCATATATCAACACATTTAGTTCAACCAATCATAGAGAAGGGTTTGTAAACTTAGCGCATGTAACAGCAAGATTGATCATCAAGGGGGCACATACAGACCATTCAGCGAACTCTATCCAAAGGCGACCTGTGAGATGATCCGCTTAGTAAGTATATAAACAATGTATCTCAATTTGCCTGTGCCATTATCTCTCTGAAGAAGACTCTGTCGAAACGTTAGAGAATAAAGTACTTCTGGACTTTACCTACACCACTCTATCCATACACCAGAATAATATATATAGAGAGGGGAGTCTGACAGCCGAGCGGACTGGAGGCGAGGAGCTAGAGATGGGCGGTTCAAAACCCGCTAGCGTCAGCGCGCGACACCAGAAAGAAGAGCATAGTCTTAACTCCATCCGAGCCCCAACAAAGGCTACCACGACTAGCCACTTCGCAAAGTGGGGAACAGCTGGAAAAAAAATCTAAACAGAGCATAGCTGTAGTGAGATGGGGGAGGGTAGGGGAGGAGGAGGAACCGTCATTACAAAATTTGTTCTGGCCATTCAGACTTCATTCAGTTCCTTAAAGGTAACTTTTGGGCTGTGGGGAAATATCTTCGTTTCAGGAATATACCTGAAAAAAGAGCCGCCCCCCCAAAAAAAAAGTATATATATATATATATATATATATATATATATATATATATATATATATATATATACATATATATATATATCTTTCCTTTCTTTATATACATTATTGAATCCTACCCAGCAACTTTAGTTTGGGAACCAATGATATTATTCACTTACATTCCTGAATACTTCTGCCCGTGGGAAGTGGAGCAAATTGGGGAGTAAGGAGGAGGACCAGAACACCAACAAACACTTCGGGTGTGGAACATAAACAGGAAGACCCTCCTGGGCTTCCCACGGGTCTGTTCACCACTTACGTACCGGGTGGCACTTCTTCCTGCTCCCGTCAGGCGATTTCATTCATCTCCGTGCCACCCCTTCGGTACAGCGATGAGGATTGTAGCCCATCTCGTCCAACTCCTTCCATCCCACGTAATGGAGACCAAAGCGAGTTATATGTTTTTATTGTATTGCACTGTATGATAGTGTAGGTAAAATAGATTAGCCACGCACTCAGAAATACAGGTCGGCTCCCAGAGATAAGAAATATGTTTAGAAACGAGTTATATCAGGACTAATGACAGGATAGGCAAATCACTCACTAAAAGGATAAGCCATAATGAAAAACAAGGAAGACGCAGAACTCAGAATACCAAAATCAGAACCTAGAATAAAGTTTAAAGTATACCAAAGGTCAGATAAATTAATCAGAAATAAAATATCATAGTTCATGTATAAAGACACTGGTGACAAAATAGAATGTACAAAGTCAGTTAGGAAGTAAAAAGAATAGAAGAACATAGAGAAATGGGTAATTCAATGAATCTATTTAATCGTTGGTCAGACTGGAGAAACAGATCAGAAACAGAATGATGGCCGTCAGTCAGAGAACATCTTGACCTTGGGCTTACGAACTAATTTACGTTGGTATGGTTACATTTTTGTAAGAACATATATGTGATTACTACAGTGTGTTTGAAAACTTATTATGTTGGAAATATAATGGCGGCAGCGGTGGGATTCGAACCTACGCCTCCGAATAGACTGGTGACTTACAATGTTCTATAACCAGTGAAGTGAATGACAGTGTTACTTCAATATACATATACGTTACGAGAAAACTGTTCTCCACTCAAACCTTTCAATACGTTACGTTCAACTGCTCGTCTTAGTTCTCGCTTGGTTGCCGTTAGGCGATTTTATTCGGCTGAGAGGGGTGTAACTGGACTAGGTGACGAAGGGAGAGATTGACACTCGGGGTGGCTTATGCGTTTTATTCTGGTGGATACTTGTGCGTCGGCCTAAGGACTGACGTGGCGTGGTCCCCACTTGGGGGACCGACCGCGAAGGCCTAGCGACGAGCGCACAGAGGTCAGAACGTCTGAATTGTCCGTATCTGAATCTGGCTGACTGAATAAAAGGCCAGGCGGTATATATATATATATATATATATATATATATATATATATATATATATATATATATATATATATATATATATATATATATATATGTATACACCCAGGCCCGATCTGACGCCTTGACCAGACGCTACTTAAAGTGGGGTGAACTATCTTAGCCCCCGAGCGTTGAGTCAGGTCAGACTGCCACACAACTCTATCATGCATCAATTTGCACCTACAAGCATACTTGTGGGGTACATGTACACCACAGGAGGAATCTCACCTCCAGGCAATCAAGGCAGGATGAGGGAGAGGGGGGGGGAGGATTCTCCAATCCGACCCGTGTCATTTCAACACCACCACCCCCCACCTCGAGTGGCAATTGACCTTCCAACTATCAACAAGTGTTGCGAGCGGGAATACAGGATTAACACCTTGGCTGAGTTTCACTTTATTATTGCCACATATTTCCAGGCGATTTGATTCACCTGAGGGGGGGAGGGTTAAATGACACTCAAGATGAACTTTTATTGCTGCGCTTCACTACAGAAATTATTCTATCTGCCGGCAGGTGGTTTCATTCAATTGAGGGAAACCCCGCCTACGGCGAGAAGGTTAACCCTCTCAGTGCCACGGCGCGCTGTATAGCTTTCCTCGTGGGCTCGCAGGACGATTTTATTACTCTAAGTTATTCTTGTTAACTATTCATTCATTTTATCTATTAATTTTTACTCATATATTTATTCTATTCATTATTATTATAATTATTATTACTATTATTATAAATCATTATCATTACTATTATCATTATTACTAATATTTTTCGTGTAGATTCGTGCTTTGACTTGGCTATCCCCTTTTGTACGGGGAAAAAATGCCTTCGTTATGTTTCGCCAGGAACCACTTGAGGAAGGGCAGAGGCTCCTGATGGGCTCAGCCAAGCGAGGTCAAATCAAGCTTTAATGAAAATAAAAAAATAATCAACATTTAATTAAATTCAAATTCGTGTGTGCATATGGGTCTGGGTAGGGGTGGGGGTGGGGTGGGGGTGAAGCCTTAATGTAAATCAAGGGGGAAAGGGGGGAGGGATGATGGAAAAGGAGGTTTACAAAGGCTTAGAAAGAGGGAACATACCGACAGGAGACCTTTTGGTCCATAACTAGGTCGGTTGCTAAGAAGTAATAGTTAACGAAGAAACAAATAAACGAACGGAATGGATAATTGGCAGACATTAAAGCATACGGCTTAGGAGTTCACCTAAATTAATCTTAAAACTTCAATCCATGAAGGGAAATGAAAAGGAGGGGGAAAAAGAGGGGAAAGGCAGGAATGTGGGAGGAGGGAAGGAAGGGGTAGGCAAATGGAGGGTAAGGAAAGGGGAAAGTGGGGATAAAGGAATATCAAGGGAAACGGATATGGAAGGGAAAATGGGTAGGAAAATAAATCTGGGTAAGAGAAAGGAAAACACAGAAACCGAAATAAAATAAAGGGCAAATGGGAAAGGAAAATTAAAAGGAAAGAGAGGTAAAGAAAGGGAATTTAAGAGAGAAGGAAGGGCAGGGCAAAAGCCAATAGGAAGGGCACAGGAAGCAAAAGAACAGAAGACAGAGGTCGTGGAAGGGAAGAAAAGGGAATGGAAAGGAATTAAAAAAAAAAGTGAAAAAATTAGAAAAGGGTTAATTATGGAGTGCATAATAAGAGAAACGAATTAAAGCAATGAAGAATAAATGACGGAGGAGGAGGAGAAAGAGGAAGAAGAGGAGAAAATAGGAAAAGGAGGAGGAGGAGGAGAAAGAGGAAGAGGAGGAGAAAATAGGAAAAGGAGGAAGAGGAGATGGAGGAGAGGAGGAGGAAGAGGAGGAAGAGGAGATGGAGGAGAGGAGGAGAAAGGGGAGGAGACAGCGCTAGGAACAAAGACCATGACGACACAAAACAGATGGCTGCTTATTAGATGAAGAAATAAATCAAATCAATAAAATCGGCTATACGGAAATTCGTCAACTCACGAACAGCTGCAGCAATCCCCAAACAAATCGATTTATTATTTTTTCCAGAAACTGAAACGGTCCTCATAGGGTTAAATTCATGTCAATATTTGACAGTATTAATATCAATATTTGGGAATATTGTCACTATTTTTTATTACTGACTTCAATATTTGACAGTAATACTTGGCATTATTGGCAATACTTGATAACATTGTTGAAAATATTTGACCACTGATGTTCATATTTGACAATACTGATGTCAATATTTGACAATGATGCCAATATTACATTGACTGACATCCACGAACTCTCCCAGACGTTCATTATCGATAAGAAATTTTCGTCGACTTTCTAGATCATAAACTTTGGTATCGACTTAAAACGATCAGCATTGATAAAATTATCTCTATATTGTCAATATTTGGTGACGAAGCGGGTTAAGGAAACCGCAAATGTACTTTCTTCTTGACACTTTGAGTACAATTGTCTCAAACTGACATAAAAAGAATAATTATCAAAATACACATGAAAATACAAATATATATAACCCTATATAGTACTGCACAAGGTCTGTATATCTCAGTTTCACTTACCTAACGATAACAGACAAACCAATCAGTTTCACTAGTCTAACGGTAACAGACAAACCAACAAATGAAAAATATAAATCAAATGAAATCACCATTCGTTTGCCGCGACGACATTCTTCTCATATTTGTATTTGTGAACACCCGACGACTTTATTCAGGCGAACGGCGCTCATGCTGAAGGAAATGAAGCCAGTTCACATCTGAAGGGCTCGCCCTCCCTTTGAGCCCCCGTCCCGTCACACACTTCTCGTCGTGTCGTGAGTTCGAAAACCTACAGGATGTAGTGGCGTGGTATGTTGTGTTATAGTACAATTATGCATTATATTTACGTATTGTTCAATTGAAAATTGTATGTTTCTTCTCTTTATATAATTATCACATATTTTGTTAGATGTTTATTTTATCACTTATATTATTTATTTAATCCTTGTACAAAATGTAGGAAGAACCAAGCGAACTTCTGTATGCTTACGCGCCAACTGGCTTGCCATGAGTACAGTCTTGGTATTGCTTCCGAAAAGTAAACACGTTTGTAGCGCTTGGTGATTAATAGTGTTAAATTTTTGTTAAATTCGTATTATTTAGCCACCCTGTACAGTATTCTAGGCTTCCTTTAGGACAATTCAAGAATGTGTCTAATGTGGGTAGGAGGTAAAGGGAACACGGGCTGAGGGAAATACTTTTATTCCTGACTAATTTCGTCTGAGTGGCTTCTTCAGAGGAAGAAGCCACTCAGGCGAAACTAGTCAGGAATAAAAGTATTCCCCACAGCCCGTGTTCCCTTTACCTCCTACCCACATTCGTCACAATGTTCACACAAATGTGTCTAATATTCATACGGCTTTAACTTCTCTTGGTTTGTCATTCAGCTCCTCAGTGTATGATGGACAGGTGGTTTGACATTTGGAGATTAGGAAAAAATTGTAACCGAAGTAGTTTCTACTAAAACGAACTCACGTAAGTCGCGTATTGTGTGTGACAGAAGGTACATTTACCTTTTCGTCTAATAAATAAATACCAAAAATGATACTTTAATTCTTTTTAGATATTTTAAAGAATAACAGAGGTGTCAAACTAGTAACTAAAAAAAAAAAAAAAAAAAAAAAAAAAAAAAAAAAAAAAAAAAAAAAAAAAAAAAAAAAAAAACCCGCAGAAGTCCACCGCGTAAAGAGGACAATGATAGCACCAACTCCAAGTCAATTGTTTCTTTTTCATGATGCCGCCAGACGATTTTATTCAGCTGTGGGAAATCTCGTCGTGTGAGAGACTTTTTAAACAACCATTTTCATTGTTTATCCCCGCCGTTGATGACAAAAACTTATATAGACGATTTTTCTACATTTCCCAAGTGTTTAATTTTATTTCTTTTCTTCATTTTTTTTTCTTTTTTTTTTTAATAATTTTGGGTTCTCTTTCAACAAAATACTGTGGAAGGTTGTGATCCACACTTTGGAGGCGATGTGAGTAGCGGAGCAAGTAAAGGCTGTTTGGTTCTACGGATTTACTCTAGTAAATCGCAGCCAGTTGTCTTGTGCAGAGCCAGTCGTGAACTGCGCTAAGAAGCAAGGAAACTGACCACGAAGGCTGTGACGGTTGCCACTACATTACTTTTTGGTCGTTTAGAAATATTTACAATGTGACAGAATTAGGTATCTACATGGTTGATACACTCAATATTAAATATATATATATATATATATATATATATATATATATACAATTATGATACATATAAAGACATGGCATACTTTAATACATGATGAAAATAAAACATAAGGATAATTCCTTCGGTGGACGTATTCTTCTCGACGGCCGTATCGCTATACGGACCAGGTGTTCTATGAGGTCAAGGTCAGGTCGGCTTAATTCCATTGATAAGTGGGACTCCGGTCGGGTTCTGGTTAGCCCTGACGCTCAAGAGCCGTTTGGTGCTGCTCCTGCAACGTCGTAAGGCTTGATATCTACCTTCTCGTAGTGTGACGTCCTGTGACGTGTAATACATCTTCTTCCAACAGTACTTGTGAACCTTGGAAGTCAGAAGAGGAGAATAGAAGACTGGAAGAAGAATTACACTGAAAAGATGCCTGTAATGAAGAATTAACTCCTTTCCTTTTTTCCTCACTGTATGGGAATCATTGGATGTATTCTTCGAAAGTATTGAAGTAGACTTTCTCATCCCGATTAAACAAAAAGTTCCAGGTTGGTTCTTATGCGGCCGAAGTGAGGAAAACGATGTAGACAGCGATGAAGAAATCTGTAATGAGGCACAGCTTGCTGAAGAAGGTCCAGTTCCTGATGTTCTTCAGCTCTTCCACTACAGCTGACCAATGCTTTGCAGTGGCTCCACGAAGGGCGTGGGACACCACACCCACGTTCTCATCATCAGGACTCATGGTCATGACGATCGCCCACGGAGGAATGGTCTGAAGGGAGCCTCCCAAAGACAAAAACCATTCACCCAAGACGAGTTATGACGACTTTTTGTTCCAAAAAACGAACTTCAATGACATGCACAAACACACACACACACACACACACACAACTAAAAGCGGCTGGCACGCAACTTTATCAATTTCGCGTTGAGCTCGTGGCATGAAATCTCCAATAATTATTGCTGGACGTCTTCTTTTGGACAAAGAGATGCGTGAGTGGTGTGCCAAGGTCACAGCGGTATCCACTGATCCTACTCAATGAGTTCTGAGCATCTGGGAGGGTAATAGCTGTCGATCACGAATCCAACAAGATAAGATACTAGGGAATCACACAAATATATGGTCTTGTATCTACACACACACACACACACACACACACACATATATATACATATACATATATATATATATATATACATACATATATGTATATATATATATATATAAATACACATGAATATACCCACACTACCTACGTATTTATATCTTCCCCGATCCTTTCTTATTTCTTCTCCCATCCACTCCCCCAGATTCCCTAAACCCCCTATGCTCTTCTATGTTTGCCCCCAAACCTCCCCGCCCCATCTCCACGACAGCTCCGCCTTTGGAAGCAACTGAGTTTGTGCGTAGTAACATGGGGAGTGTTGCATGGGAACCCTCACAGATGGCTCTGTTGCGGACAGCTGGTTGTGTTGCGAGACGGGGGAGGCGGGAAAGGGAGGCAGCTGAGGGGGAGATGCAGGGGGGAGAGGAGGAGTCGGCAGAGAGATGGGGAGAACGTGGAGGGATGTAAGAGGGGAGAGAGGGAGAAAGAGAAAGAGAATGTGTGCGTGCGTGCGTGCGTGTGTGTGTGTGTGCATGTGTGTGTGTGAGTGCGCGCGTGCATACGTTTGTGAGCATATGTGTGTATATATAAGTGTCTGCCTAAGTGTATGTATATATTTGTAAGCTTGCATGCACGTATATTTTTTTGTAAAGTGCGTACGGGAATGTGGGAAAATGTTGGAGGGTGTGGGAGTGTGGGAAGGTGTGGTAGGATGTGGGAAAGGAGGATGTGGGAGTGTGGGAAGTGTGGGAGGCTGTGGGAAAGTGTGGGAGGCTGTGGGAGTGTGGGAAAGTGTGGGAGTGTGGGAAAGTGTGGGAGGCTATGGAAGTGTGGGAGGCTGTGGGAGTGAGGGAAAGTGTGGGAGGCTGTGGGAGTGTAGGAAAGTGTGGGAGGCTGTGGGAGTGTGGGAAAGTGTGGGAGACTGTGGGAGTGTAGGAAAATGTGGGAGGCTGTGGGAGTGTGGGAAATGTGGGAGGCTGTGGGAAAGTGTGGGAGGCTGTGGGAGTGTGGGAACTGTGGGAGTGTGGGAAAGTGTGGGAGTGTGGGCAAGTGGGAAGATGTGGGAAGATGTGGGAGTGGGGGGAAGGAAATTTTGTGGGTGGCCATTCCATGACAATTCATCCCGTATCAATCTGTCTGTCTGTCTGTCTGCCAGTGCGGCCAAGTATCTACCCATCCCCCGTTTGTGTTCAAACTGCTGCACGCACATTTTTTTTTTTTTTTTTGGTACTTTACTTTCTTTAACAAATCCTATTGCGACCTCAATGTCACTGACATTCCTGTGCACTTCCCTTCAGCCATTCAAGTTATATATATATATATATATATATATATATATATATATATACATATATATATATATATATATATACATACACACACACATTTGTTTGAAGGTGAGCACGGAGTGAGGGTCTGCAAGTCGCACAAGGATGACTTAAAGTAGACTGGGTGGACTCGAACTCGTGTTTCTTTGGTTCCAGATCTTGAACTGACCCGTGCGGCCTCGAGGAAAAAAAAAAAAAAAAAAAAATATATATATATATATATATATATATATATATATATATATATATATATATATACACACACACACATATAGATGCAAGGTTTAAAAGTATTTTAACTGATTCTACCAATATCTAAGAGGAAGTATAAAAACTGCTTCGATAATCAGCCAGGATGTCATAAGAAACATCTGAAGCCTCTCCTTTGGGTAAATTCGGTCATAGAGAGAGAGAGAGAGAGAGAGAGAGAGAGAGAGAGAGAGAGAGAGAGAGAGAGAGAGAGAGAGGGGGGGTGGAGAGAGATAGATAGAGAGAGATGGATAGAGAGAGTTAGATACCCATAGATGGATCGAGAGATCGAGAGACAGAGAGTCTGGTGTAAAAGAGCTGGTGGAGAGAGAG
>NC_134797.1:15365884-15380884 GCF_046742065.1 Oratosquilla oratoria | reverse complement strand
GTAATGCTGTGACCTTACACGCACACACACACCTAACTCCCCACCCACGAGAGTTGGAGTAACGACTCGAAGCGCAGCGATACTGAAATTATTTCAGCCCTGGGCAGGATTCGAACCCGGACCGCCGCAGTGACAGTCGGGGACTCTACACACCACGCCACCGAGTCGTGTAGTGTGTGTGTGTGTGTGTGTGTGTGTGTGTGTGTGTGTGTGTGTGTGTGTGTGTGTGTGTGTGTGTGTGTGTGTGTGTGTGTGTACCCACATGTGCGTAGAAGTGTCGGTCTAACTTTAAAGTTGGCCAGATTGGGTTTTATGCATAAAGGTCCTTACATTATGGGTTACGGATACAAACTCCGAAGAGATAGGAGGGGGAAGGGGAAGGGGGAAGAGGAGGGGTTTGGGGGGGACGGTGAAAAGGAGTTGAATGGTGGGAGGGAGGGAGGGGGTGGGGGTAAATATGTATAAAACACTCCCATGAACCCGAAATATACATCCTGAGGGAGACAGAAATTGGGCACTCAGGGTAGGAGCGTGCGGGAGTGGGACTCGGGGGAGAGGGAGGGAGGGAGGGAGGGAGGGAAGGTAGGGAGGGAGGGAAGGGGGGGAGGGGGAATGGGGGGGGAGAGAAGGAGGGAGTGGGAGCTTCGTCTCCTCTCAAGTGACGCGTAGGCAATGGTGGGTGGAACATACGCTTATGTGAATGTGAGCTACCTACGCAATGTAGAATTTTCAGTTCCCAAAACGCGATAAGGCATCAGTACAATTTGTGACGTTCACTGCCATTTGTGAGGTCATAAGTGTCAAGATGACATCATAGCCATATCACTATAGGCGATGGGGAGTGGAACATACGCTAATACGTGCAACAGAGCGAGTGTCAGCTTATTTCTCAGTTCCCAAAAAGCGATAAGACGTCAATACAATTTGTGACGTCACTGCCATTTGTGACGTCATAATTGTCAAGGTGACGTCATATCCATATCACTATAGGCGACGGGGGTGGAACATACGCTAATACGTGCAACAGAGCGAGTGTGAGCGTGTACCTATACAATGTAGAATTTTCAAGCTTATTTCTCAGTTCCCAAAAAGCGATAAGACGTCAATACAATTTGTGACGTCAGTCATTTGTGACGTCATAAGTGTCAATGTGACGTCATAGCCATATCACTATAATCTGTGATGTCAACTACAGCTGACACCTGGTTTTGCTTACGTGATTTTAAGAGTTTGCTTGCGTGATTTTAAGGTTTTCGGTAGCGACCCCCACCATTTCTGAAGGAATCAAATTGATTTAATGCGTTAGCACATTACACATACTCAATTTTAGAATAAAATAATTTCATTCACCAGAGGTAAGGTTCCTCAGAGAGAGAAAGAGAGAAAAAGAGAGAGAGACAGTTATTATCACATCAATTTGCTAACATGACAACATTTTCGCGAAAATAAAATACAATAAAATAAAATAAAACAAAATAAACATTTCTCAACAACGTCTGAAATCAAGCCACTTGGTCCTGGTAGGATTACAACCAACAAACCTCCGTCAAACATGCGCACGAACGCACTCACGCACGCACGCAAGCCCCCCTCCCCTTCCCCTCCTCTCCCTTCCACCCTTTTCAGCTGGCTCGTTCCCTCCCTCTACCCCCATACATGGGACATGAACATACACTCATGCAATACCCAGCCCTTTTTCTCTCCACTATAATTTTCAATTCTTATTCATAACACACAATTCGGTCACTTGCAATGACATGCTTGATGAGATTAGGCTTTTCAGTCCATAAGAATGTCGGGTGAAAGAATAAAGAGAGAGAGAGAGAGAGAGAGAGAGAGAGAGAGAGAGAGAGAGAGACATACTTGATGACATTAGGCTTTTCAGTCCATAAGAATGTCAGGAGAAAGGATAGAATTATATATATATATATATATATATATATATATATATATATATATATGTGTGTGTGTGTGTGTGTGTGTGTGTGTGTGTGTGTGTGTGTGTGTGTGTGTGTATAAATTAATTTAATACTAATATCTGATCATAGATGTGTACCTCCAGAAGATACAAACTCATTAATATTCAACCACAAAAAAGAAAGTTAAAAATACATGCGAACGAAATATGGGAGAGAACACACGTCGCTTATTTCCCTTAAGATCTAAGGCTATTCCCAGAAGATTTCACACACACACACATACACATACTTGCCCCACCACCTCTCCTCCCTCCACTACGAGCTACCTATTATATGTAACTACCTCGACCATTCCCTTAATACATCTACTTACCTTCGTGATCTTCTCTTTTTCCCTAAGGACTATTCACGACCCTACCACCAACCACTACTCTCGTCCCCCTACATGTTACCAATTCCATACCAGTATCTCCTCCTTCCCAAACACCTCAAGTTCCCCAATTTTTTTTAACCAGCACGTAAATGGGGACGCCTTGTAGGGGGATCAGCATTTCTCGTCTGACATCTATTTGGGACCGTACATCTTTGTCCACATTTATGTTACAAATAACTGTGTATCATGTCTGATCAGAGGTGTTAGGTTATGTATGGTTAGGTATAGTGAGGCGAGGTTTAGGTTAGGTTAAGTTAGGTTAGGTTGGGCCAAGATATACGTGATTCCCCTCCAGCTATATCTTGGTGGGTTAACATTCTTCTCATAGCCCCCCTACCCCTCCTCCTCCTCCTCTTCCTCCCACTTTTGAAACATTCCTTCCTCTTCACCCTCCAGGTCTCTACAGCGTGAAGGGGGTGAAGGGAATGACGTGGCTGGAGGAGTGTCGGAGGGGAGTGAAGGGGTGTTGGAGGGGAGTGGAAGTGTGTTGAGGGGGGGAGGTTGTAGGTGTTCTACTGGGGTGGTAGAGGAATATTAGAGGAGGAGGGAGAGAGAGTGGATGGGGTTTGTATGGAGGCTAAAGGGGGTTGGAGGGAGGCTAGAGGGGGTAGGACGGAGGCTAGAGGGGGTTGGAGGGAGGCTAGAGGGGGTTGGAGGGAGGCTAGAGGGGGTTGGAGGGAGGCTAGAGGGGGTTGGAGGGAGGCTAGAGGGGGTTGGAGGGAGGCTAGAGGGGGTTGGAGGGAGGCTAGAGGGGGTTGGAGGGAGGCTAGAGGGGGGTGGAGGGAGGCTAAAGGGGGTTGGAGGGAGGCTAGAGGGGGTTGGAGGGTGGCTAGAGGGGGGTGGAGGAAGGCTAAAGGGGGTTGGAGGGAGGCTAGAGGGGGTTGGAGGGAGGCTAGAGGGGGTTGGAGGAGGCTAGAGGGGGTTGGAGGGAGGCTAGAGGGGGTTGGAGGGTGGCTAGAGGGGGTTGGAGGAAGGCTAGAGGGGGTTGGAGGGAGGCTAGAGGGGGTTGGAGGGAGGCTAGAGGGGGTTGGAGGGAGGCTAGAGGGGGTTGGAAGGAGGCTAGAGGGGGTTGGAGAGAGGATAGCGGGGGATTGGAGAGAGGCTAGAGGGGGTTGGAGGGAGGATAGAGGGGGTTGGAGGGAGGATAGAGGGGGTTGGAGGGAGGATAGCGGGGGATTGGAGAGAGGATAGCGGGGGATTGGAGAGAGGCTAGAGGGGGCTTGGAAAGAGGCTAGCGGGGGCTTGGAGGGAGGCTAGAGGGGGTTGGAGGGAGGCTAGAGGGGCTTGGAGGGAGGCTAGAGGGGGTTGGAGGGAGGCAAGAGGGGGTTGGAGGGAGGCAAGAGGGGGTTGGAGGGAGGCAAGAGGGGGTTGGAGGGAGGCTAAAAGGGGTTGGGGGAAGCTAGAGGGGGTTGGAGGGAAGCTAGAGGGGGTTGGAGGGAAGCTAGAGGGGGTTGGAGGGAGGCTAAAGGGGGTTGGGGAGGCTAGAGGGGGTTGGAGAGAGGATAGCGGGGGATTGGAGAGAGGCTAGCGGGGGATTGGAAGGAAGCTTGTAGGGGGGTTGGAGATGGGTAAAGAAGGGGGTTGGAGAGAGGCTAGCGGGGGTTGCAGGGAGGCTAGATGGGGGTTGAAAGGGGTTGGAGAGGAGTTGGAGGGGGATCAGGAAGTGTACGCCTCCACCCTCGCTCAGCCCCAGCCCCCAGCCACGCAGCCCCGCGTGCCTCCACGCAGACGGCGCGATAAATAAGGCGGCCAAGTCGAGCAACTTGAGACCGCCAGATACATCCGTGCCCTGACTACGTCACCTCGCCCCTCCCCCTTCCCCTTTCTCCTACGCTGTTTCGCGCGCTCTTACGCGTTCTTAGGATGTACAACGTGCTCGTAGTAAGCACTTTCCCAAAGACAAATTTGGAAAAAAAAGGCGAGGTATTTGACTACATAAGTTTCTATACATGTTAGAATTTGTATAAATTCCCCTTATGTACTTAAATAAGGCAGAAGTAAGAATATGTGCAAATCATAATGACACGATGAACGGGCAAGACAATTTTTAGAAAGTTACTATCAATGTAGCACCGTGTTCTGTATCCGTGTTGGCTATTAAATTCTCTCGCATGTACAATACATCGTATGTCCGCAAACACACACACACACTATCTGTGTAGCTGTACCAAAGATAAAATATACTGTATTAACGGTTGACATTGTCATGCGAAAGATAATCATTTAAAATAATTTGTGTGTGCGTGGTTGTGTGCGTGTGGGTGCATGTGCGTGGTTGTGTGTGCGTGCGTGCATGCATGCGTGGTTGTGTGTGCGCCTGAGGAAGAAAGACGTATATTCTTGATTACCAAAGTATTAAGTGGATAGATATGCGAATCGGATTACATTTCGTCACTGATAGCTAGCACTTCTATCATTAAAGACAACATCTCACCGAAGAGGGGGGAGGGGGGGGACAAGTTTCAAAGAGAGCAGAGGAAAAAGAGGAATAGCAATCTCCAAACATAAAAGAACGCAGCGTGCCCCTGGTCCGTAGGGTGTTAAAGTCCCTCAAGTATTGACTACAGAAAACTTAAACTCTCAATACTCCATACGGAGTGTGTGAGAAAGAGGAGAAAGAGGAGTAGGTGGAAGAGAGGTAGGAGGAGGAAGAGGAGTAGGGGGGAGGAGGAGGAGGAAGAGGAGGAGGAGGAGGAGGAGAAAGAGGTGGAGGAAGAGGAAGAGGAAGAGGAGGAGAAGGAGAAGGAGGAGGAGGAGGAGAAGGAGGAGGAGAAGGAGGAGGAAGGGGTTGTTGAGATACAAGAGAGTTGTAGTGAGGAGGAAGTAGCGAGGGATGGGAGGTCCTATGCTACATGTTGGCATTTCCTAAGTACTTCGCTGTTTTGACACGTTGATGAAACACTCTTCACACAAGGTAATAGTATACTACCTACCCAGCTACAAACAGATACATACACTTTATACATACATATGCCATGAATTACATCTTATAATAATAATGTATTTACAAACAGAAAGACAAAACTCTGATACGCACACTTTATACATACATATATATGCCATAAATTATATCTTTTAATAATAATGTATTTACAAACAGAAAGATAAACATCTGATACATACACTTTATACATACATATATATGCCATGAATTATATCTTATAATAATAATGTATTTATCATATAAAATAACCTGCCTTTACTCTATTGAGTAAACAACTCCAAAGTATTCTTTATTGAAATTTATCCAATGGCGACATTGACCCAAGATGGTGTATGACGTCACATTATCTTATTACTTATAATTAAAAACTGACCTGTTTTTATTATTGGGGGTCCTTAAAGACTGAACTATTTGAGGGGTAAAGGTGTTGAGGGAAAAGGAAAGAGAAAGAGGGAGGGAGGAAGAGAGAGAGAGAGAGAGTGAAAGAGAGGGAGAGAGTGAAAGAGAGAGAGTGAAAGAGAGAGAGAGAGAGAGAGAGAGAGAGAGAGAGAGAGAGAGAGACAGTGTGAAAGAGAGGGAGAGAGTGAAAGAGAGGGATAGAATGAAAGAGAGGAAGAGAGAGAGAGAGAGAGAGAGAGAGAGAGAGAGAGAGAGATAGAGAGACCATGGTGGTGAATGGTGAATCACACACACACACACACACACACACACACACACACACACACACACACACACACACACAAGCTCTAAGCTCCCATCCGGGAGGCAGTGTTTGAGTTCATCCTTGCAACCCACCCGAGCGTGACCTCGTGACGACCTCGCGCAGAACCTCCATACACGCTTACCTGCAAAGAAAGAAAACGGAGAGTTAGTCTTCGTGTGTTTTATCAGTTCCATCTCGTTCTCATCACCGCGGCGTCGGCGGAGGAATAGAGATATCGCTGTAGTGTTCCCCTTTAACTCGTAGGAGGAGAATAAATGGGACGAAACTCGGAGACCATGACCCTGCCTTTTCATATATTTCTCTCACGAAAATAAATAAATAAAATAAATAAATAAATAAATTAAAAGTTTAACAATGGCAGCCATACCCCCATTATTAGATACACACACACACACACAGTTGGTAGAGCGCTGGACTGGGAAGTACGATAGTGCTCGCAGTACCCAGTTCGAATCCTGCCCAGGGTCGAAATTATTTCGGTATTGCTGTGCCTCGGGTCGTTACTCCGACTCTCGTGGGCGGGGAGTTGGGTGTGTGTGTGTGTAAGGTCATAGCATTACCCATAGATCGGTCATATGAGCTCTGAGCTCTCTTCCGGGAGGGAAATAGCTGTCGATCACGAGTCCAACACGTGATCCAAAGACCAAGGTGAATACACACACACACACACACACACACGAGCTCTGAGCTATCATCCAGGTTAATAACTGTCGCTCACGAGTCCAACACGTGGTCGAGACCATGGTGGTGACTGGTGAATCACACACACACACACACACACACACACACACACACACACACACACACACACACAGCACCTCTTCGACACTGACGAAGGGGGAACAGGGTCACAAGCACTTGACTGAAAAATGCCGCGGTCCTAAAAGAGCCGAGAGCCACGTGATCCGTCTACACAAGCCTACCTACCTTTCCCGTGCAGCTGCCGCCACTCTGAAACCAGCTGCTGCCTCTACGTCAGGGCAATTGTGTGACATGACAGCCAATCATTGAGCAAATTGTAAAGAGCCTCGAGGGGAAGCTAACGAGGCAACAGACAAACGACCTTGTCTGAAGGTCACTAGAACTACTGGGTCCTAGAGACACTGGCACCTTGAGGCACTCTCACTAAGAGGTACCGATACCTAAAGGTATTGGTACCTAAAGACACTGGCACCTTGAGGTACTCTCACCAAGAGGTACAGACACCTAAAGGTATTTGTACCTAGAGACACTGGCACCTAGAGGCACTGGCACCTTGAGGCACGGATACCTAAAGGTATTAGTACCTAGAGACACTGGCACCTTGAAGCAGTAACCTAGAGGCACTGGCACATACAAGGCACTTGCCCCTAGAGGCACTGGCACCAAGAGGTACTCCCACCTAGAGGCACTGGCACCTCTAAGAGCAAAATCCAGGAAACACGACTTCACCTAGTACAACGTAGCTACTCGTACTTCCAACGAATACATAATGGTTGTCCTTCCTTTCCAATTTCAAACACGACCATTAGGCCGTGATCCTCCCATTAACTTATTTACCCCCTAAAATAAATAAATAACAATAATGGAATAAATTAATAAACAAATAAACATACATATAAAAATAATAATAAGTCTACAATGTTGCAAAACCAACCACCTCTTTGCAACCTTGATCAGGTCACCATCCATCAAGAAGCTCCTGGCATCTGGGGCAGGTGCCAGGAAGAGCGTCGTCATCTACAATAAGACTCCATTTCCTTACAACGTCGATCTAGTCACCCTCCAGCAAGGAGCTACTTCCACTTGGGACAGAGCTACTTTGGAGGCTGGTGACAGGGAACACTCAAGGGCGTAAACGTTTGTATTACTCAATTTCAACTTTCTTACAACGTCACCCTCCAGCAAGGAGCTACTTCCACTTGGGACAGAGCTACTTTGGAGGCTGGTGACAGGGAACACTCAAGGGCATAAACGTTTGTATTACTCAATTTCAACTTTCTTACAACGTCACCCTCCAGCAATGGCACTTGGCGAAGGCTCAGAGGTGACTTGATATCGGTCTTTCAGATTCTAAAGGGAATTGACATCAAACGTGACAAAATTTTCACACTGAATGAGAATCCGACAAGAAATAATGGTCTCAAACTGTCGGGAAATAGATTGAATTTGGAAGTGGGTAGAAACAACTTCGCCAACCGTGTAGTTAATGAATGGAATAAACTTCCTGCAGAGGCAGTGCAATGTAGTTCAGTTCGAAGCTTTAAGATAAACACCTAAGCAAGATGCTGTAATGCCTGCCATTTATTTTATATTATTTGTTTATTTGTTTGTTATTACTTGTCTGTTTGCTTATTATTTGTTTGATTTTCATTTATCATTAGTTATCTGTCAACTTATCATTATCTACTATCTACCTGTTGGTATATCATTTAACTATACCTATGCATTTGTTTATCATTATCTATAATTTTTATTTATTCACTTATCATTATTATAATTTTTTCGCATCCGACCTAGTTATGGACCAAAAGGTCTCCTGTCGGCACGCTCCGCCTTTGTAATCTTTGTAACACTCATGGACTTAAACGTTTGTAATACTCAATTTCAACTTTATTACAACGTCGATCAAGACACTAACGAAGGTCATGGCAGTGGGTCTGACGTCACTGACATCATTACTATGACGTGCTGGCAGCAAATTACGACCTATTATGACGTCAGACGGGTTGTTAGAGTCATGCGCTAAATAAATAAATAGAAATTAATCTATAAATAAAAGGGGGAGGAGCATGAGATGATATGATCCCGCGCAAACTATTATCAATCTTATGATCAAGAGGTAATAGATGTTAATTTGCGTTGTCTTGTATCCTACATTAGCGTTTATGCATTCAACAAAGATTTCTTTGTGGCGAGGGGATAAGAATACTGACAACACGATCCCCTTGCGTGTCGTTGAAAGGTGATACATGGAGCAGTGCGAGGGAATTCGGGAGATTTTTTTTTTTTTTTTTTTTTTTATAACTCTTATCTGCCTAGATCTTTGTGTGTGCGCGCGCTTTAGACCCTCCAACACACAGCTCTGAACTGCTGCCTCATGTTTCAATCCTCGAAGTCAAGGACGACCTCACGAAGGTTGGGACCAAGACGTTTCGGAACTTGCTTAAGTCGATCTTGAAATATTTCGACTACCAGTGCATGCGGCCGGAACATCGTGGGGGGGGAGAGAGAGAGAGAGAGAGAGAGAGAGAGAGAGAGAGAGAGAGAGAGAGAGAGAGAGAGGGGGGGAGGAAAGGGGGATAGGCTGTATCTTCAATTGGCATATTTTTGTGTGTGTGTCTCTCTCTGTGTGTGTGTGTGTGTGTGTGTGTGTGTGTGTGTGTGTGTGTGTGTGTGTGTGTGTGTGTGTGTATTCACCTTGGTCTTTGAATCACGTGTTGGACTCGTGATCGACAGCTATTTTCCTCCCGGAAGAGAGCTCAGAGCTCGTATGACCGATCTCTGGGAAATGCTATGACCTTGCACACACACACACACAGACACACACCCAACTCCCCGCCCACGAGAGTCGGAGTAACGACCCGAAGCGCGGCGATACCGAAATAATTTCGGCCCTGGGCAGGATTCGAACCAGGTGCTGACAGTCCAGCACTCTATCAACCGCGCCACCGAGTGTGTGTGTGTGTGTGTGTGTGTGTGTGTGTGCACGCGCGTGTGAACTGCATCCCACTGACCCATTGCTGCATCCAGTCATCCACTCCAATCACACTAAACCCACGAAAACAGTCACCCAACGTAACTCATCCACACCGCCACAAACATCCAATCCATCCACACAAGACCCCGGCATCCACTCGAACATCCAGGACGTCATCCAACCCAATCCAACCTCCATAATCTCGCAGACAACCGAATCATCATCCAATCCTCAGAGCCTCATCCAACCTAACATCTAACCTCCATAATCTCGCACAGAACCGAATCATCATCCAATCCTCAGAGCCTCATCCAACGTAATATCCAACCGAACCGCACTAAACATGCATCCAACCCAATTACACATCCAGCAATGCATCCATTCACGCAACAATGCAATCCAGTCTCGACGAAGAGCGAGGAACCGGCATCCAAGCCACAACAGACTTGAACCCGAGAACCCTCGTCAGGAGGGGGCAAGTAAGCAACAAGCAGTTACATGGCACTCCGTTACACGCTTCGTTGCAGCCTCCGTTACATGCTCACACGTGCCGTTGCACCAAGCTTTGCAAACAAAGGCATTCCAATGGCTGCCACTTCCACGCAGGCGCTCTTTTCTCTCTCTTTCTCTCTCTCTCTCTCTCTCTCTCTCTCTCTCTCTCTCTCTCTCTCTCTCTCTCTCTCTCTCTCTCTCTCCCCCCTCCCTCTCTTAACCGACTGAATAGCCTCCTCCCACTACTTGTACAGGTTCTCATCGCTGTGCGTGTGTGTGTGTGTGTGTGTGTGTGTGTGTGTGTGTGTGTGTGTGCGCGCACACATGTGACACTCCAGCAAGGCACGAGGGTCCTGGACCTGGCACCGGCACCAGCTGGACGAGCCGTTGGAGAGGGCGAGGCACTTGATATCACCGAGGGTGAGGAGGAGGAGTAAAAGGAGGAGGAAGAAGAGAAGGGGAATGAAGCGGGGAAAGGTAGGAAGAGGAGGTGGAGGAATAGGAGGAAGAGAAGGTGGAGGGAGAGGATTTAGGCAAAGAAGGAAGAGAAATGACAAGGAATGGACAGGAAGAAAAAGAGCATGATGTTTATATATATATATATATATATATATATATATATATATATATTATATACACACAAACATATATACACATACACACACACACGTGTGTGTATGTGTGTGCGCGCGCACGTGTAAAATAATAATAATAATAATAATAATCGGTTTATCATTTTAAGTGGTACAGAGATACATTGACAATGTACAATTTGAGCTAATTCTAGGGCTAGATTAAACTGAATTAATGATGTGTACTATGGACGGAATGGCGCTGTTCTTGTAGCAGTCAGTCCTCGGCGCTCTGATGGGCACGAGTTTGTTGATGTGCCTGGTGGAGTGGCGTGGTGGGTGGTGGGAGGAAGTGTCGGTGACAAGAGTGTGTGTGTGTGTGTGTGTGTGTGTGTGTGTGTGTGTGTGTGTGTGTGTGTGTGTGTGTGTGTGTGTGAGTGTGTGTGTGCTCGCGCATGTATGGTCGTGTGTATTCGAAATTATCTTTGCCCCCTACACTGACCCAACTCCACTAATCTCTCCTGAACCGAACTCCGATCTCGAGACCCATTTTGAGAAAGCCCCTCCCCCTCCCCACCACATCCTCTGATTTAAATCACCTGCCGACGACTTGAATATGTCAACTGAGACAGGTTTAAACCACTTCCTTACAACCAACTTAACCGAATAAAATCGTCCAACATCAGCTGGAGTAAAACCCTATAGTCCCTGTTCGCACTGGCGTTTTGAACCGCGCGGACACCGGGGCGGTACCGCATAGTCAAGGAAAAGCTGTGAAGTGTGTGTGAACGCCTCCACTGACTTACATTGTAATTGAAATCCGCGGTTGAGGAAGTTCGTCACCGTTGTTGCCAAGGACCTCAGGGACTCCCCCGAGGACTCACCAGGGACTCGCCAGAAGTCTCCTGATCGTGTTCCATAAGCGGGACCCCATGACGATAACTAGAGGATTTAGTGGAGGCAATCTGGGAAGTGGTCTTCAAGTGAACGAAGAACAAGAAGACACAAGTCTGGGAGACTTAAGGGCCTTTTACACGGTCTAACAGTTTGACAAACCCGGTTTGTCAGACAAGTGTTTGAAGTGATGTTTGACCGTGTGAATGGGGTATTTGGTCGTCAAACACGTTTGTCGAACGTGTTTTACAACCAAATACCCTATTCACACGGTCAAACATCACTTCAAACACTTTTGACAAACCGGGTTTGTCAAACTGTTAGACCGTGTAAATGGCCCTTTAGTAACCATGTAGTACCGATCGCTGAAACTATCGGTCGTTTTAAGAAAAAGTTAGACAACTTTATGGACGGGGATGACAGGTGGTAATGGACATGGAACTGCCTAGTATAGGCCTTATGGTCTCTTGCATTCTTATGTTCTTACTTGAGAATCTTTGTTCTTAGGACCTTCATAACGCTTCAAAATGATACGACTTTGTTCTCGATCTTAAAAGAGGTCGAGTTGCTCAATTTTCCCAAACATACAAATCTCATCATAACCTGTACGGGAATTGTTTAGCTCTTTTTCGTTAATAGTACGGTGGTGGCATAATCGATAGCGTGCTGGTCTCGTATTCGCTTAGTACCGAGTTCGAATCCCTCACCCCTTCCCGATTCCCAGCAGAGTACCTGCCCAAACACTCCCCAAAGCGCATGGGGCAAAGATGACGACTTCGGCCGAAGTTACGCGTCTCCTGGTGTAGGCTCCTCCTTCTCCGTCTTCCTCCTCCTCCTCCTCCCTTCTCCCCGGAAGTTCAGGAACTTTGTCCGTGCGACGAGTCACCCGACACTTCCCCCCCCTAATTGAAGCCTTACTACTGCCAATGTCGGTATTTCGATCTTCATCAACTAACATCGATTGTAGGGGAAGTGGAGGCAGTAGGGCGGGGGGCGGTTATAATTGGGAAGGGAAGGTGGGAGCACGTTAGGAACCTGGACAAAAAATATATATAGGAGGAAAAAATGGGAAAGGGGAGAAGAAGGGAGGCAGGGAGAGAGAGGGGAGAGGGAGAGGGAGGGAGAGGAAAGAGAGAGAGGGGAGGAGGGGAAGGGCGTGGAGGTCAACACAATCGAGTCCAGTACACGATGCCTGGAGCAATTACGAACAAGGCTCGTCCACTAATTACAACACACGCCCCCCTCTTGCACCATGTTCTGATAATCGTGGGTTCTAGTCCTACCCATTGCAGAGGCGTCCCAGTCTGTAGTAGGATGACTTGCACCCATTAAGGGGACCTCACTCTGCTGTTTGCCGCCAAGCGATTTTATTCAGTTCAAGGAAAATTAGGTTCTGGTGGGTTTATATTTCTCCAGAATCCTTCACCCGTGATTTCCATGTTTGACGGCACTTTGTCCTATTACTTTGGTTCCTGCCAGCCGGCTCTGTTCTTCCCTGTGACACTCCGTCATTAGCAAGCGGTTAACTGACAGCGAGAGCTCCTTCCTTAATGAATAAATACCCTGGCAGTATAAAAACAAGTAAATAAATGAACATAAAAATAATGAAAGCGAAATAGGGGGCAAAAGCGATGGCATCACACAGCCGCTCTCGGCCTTCTCTAGGAATGTGGACCATCACCCGACAATCTCCCATATAGACTCCAGATCCATCTCCGTCTACTGGCGGGTACAGATACGGTTTCACTGAACATGGGCTCACACAGGCGCGCGCACTCATGCACAAACACACGCGGCACAAGGATGCCCTCTAACACATACATAACTAACCTCCAGCACAGGTCACGTGACCGTGACAAAGTAACCATGTATAGTCTCTATTCCTATATATAACATGTACTCGTAAATACATTGATTGCCTCCCCACCCCTCAAAAATTATATATATATACATATATATACAGTATATATACATATATATATATATATACATATATATACAGTATATATACATATATATAATGGTCCCTCCTTTCGTCACTAACACTACCACCACCACTAACTCCTCCTCCTCCTCCTCCTCCTCCATAAGATCCTTGCGATCTTATTTTGAGCAACAGAGGTTCACCATCGTCGACCGTCAGCTTTCCCTACGTGAAGAGTTAAAGAAAAAGAACACGAGAGAGAGAGAGAGAGAGAGGGAGAGAGAGAAAGGGGTGGAGGGGGGCAAACAGGGTTATATCACTAATAATGTCCATGTATCGTGTCCATGTAACAATCCAATTTCTTTTTTATCAAATTCTGCCCTGTTTGGTTCCAAGGCACGATAGCCATTAAATCAGCATTCGATCCTTGACACAAACACACACTTCTCACACGAGCTCTGAGCTCTCTTCCGGGAGGGAAATAGCTGGCGATCACGTGTCCAGCACGTGATCCAAAGACAAAGGTGAATCACACACACACACACGCGCGCGCGCAAAATCAGTTATTATAAAATAGTTGAATTACAGTAACGATAAAAGTTCGACTACTGTGCGTTGATGACATCTGGAAATGGGTTTGAAAAAAGAAAGAAAAAGGAAACTTACAATAGAAACTTCGATAACAGCTGAAATAGGGTTGTGGAGGGAGAGGGAGGGGGAGGGGGAGGGGTTGGCGTTCTTCGACAGAGCCAACAAAGAAGCCACGGGAGGTAAATTTGGGGGGGGAAGGGGGAGGAGGTGGGAACAATGGATGTAACGACAGCAGACTGAAAAGCAAAGATATAATCAAATCACTGCCCAAGGTTACATTCACACACTCGTTCGGTACTTCTGTCATAGCGTGGAACATATTGTAACAGTGGCCTTAAATAATAAGTAACAAATAAATATATAAATATATAAATAAATAAATTAATTAATTAATAAATAAACACAACAACAAAATTACTGCTGCTGATAATCATGATGGTGGTGGTGGTGGTGATGATGATGATGATAATGATGATGATAATGATGATGATGATGATGATGATAATGATGATGGATGACAATATACAACACTTAAATAAAACATGTCGAGAACTGGAGCGGGTGACAAGGGCTACAGACAGACAGACAGAGAGACACAGGTCAACATGGTTTTGTCAATATTCTAACGAGAGCGAAGAGAGTTTAAACTAAAAACCTAAGGACAGGAACAGTGAGGCAACACACACACACACACACACACACACACACGCACGCACACGACTCGATGGCGCGGTGGTAGAGTTGCCGACCACCACCATGGCGGTCCGGGTTCGAATCTCGCCCAGGACTGAAATAATTTCAGTATCTGCGCTGCGAGCAGTTACTCCA
>NC_134797.1:15355884-15360884 GCF_046742065.1 Oratosquilla oratoria | reverse complement strand
CCAGGGCCGGGCCGGGCCGGGGCCGAAGCCGCTACCTATGCCCTATGTACTCGGATATCACGCCCATGTGTGAGTTTCAGGCCTTGGGGATCGTCTTCTTGACTTTAGCATTACGAGCTGGGGACTCAGCCATACGTTCCATGTCGTACATAAATCCATCTCTTTCCGCATACAACGGGACCAACCCTCCCCAGCTTGAGATGTCACAGAAGGCGCTGTCTCATCCATGCACCATTACACTGCAACACACGTATTCCATTGCACTGCAAATAGGCTCCTGTCGACATCACACCCTTGAAACGCTATCTGGGAAGATCGGTGACGAATATGCATGACCCCGGTCTGACCCCAATCGCAAGCAAGAATAACAGGCTCTGGAACAAGGTCAACATTGCCAGTTGTTCCCGGGTGAGACGATCTAGATCGGGATGATTAAACCTGTAAAGCTAGACAATGGTACATTTAATGAAGAGATAATACGACACTGCACCAAACCTAAAATATCATAATAGTTTTGTAGAAAAATCTCACAACAAGGCCAGGAAGTCTTACTACAACACTGCTCAAGAAGGTAAATTTTGTTAGACGAATCTTTAGTTCTTCCTTTCCACGAAAATCTTTTAAAGACTTCCTTGGATCCTCAGTGAGTTCAACATCAATGCTATATTCAAAAAGAGTATTATAAAATAACTCCTTTTTAAATATTCCTCATGCAATGATTGAGGATGTGCCTACAGGATTCCCTGCAAACAATGTAATCCTTGCTACACTGGTCAAAGCGGCAAAGATTTACAGACAAGAATTGGCCAGCACAAGTACCGTGTTGGAATAGACCAAATGCCTAGATGGTTTTTTGTCCATGCGAGAGATACCAACCATAATACTGACTGGGGCAGTAAAGCAAATTGCTGTTTGCAATACTGCACTGAAAAGAAACATTACTGAACCTAGTTTAATTAAAAATACTATTGATATTTGAAACTTTAATATTCATATATTTATATATATATATATATATATATATATATATATATATATATATATAATTTAGATATTTTTTACAATTAAACGAATAGTTAAGTAGCATAACGGCACCTCAAGGGGAGCATTACCACAAATTCCTGTGACCTTGCCTGGTTTATTAATCTACATGTTTCTATATTTATGTTTTGTCTGGATTTTTTTTTTTTTTTTTTAAGACGAAAACGTTTGGTCTTCCGTTCTTTAATTTCCCTCCGTTTTTTTTTTTTTTTTTTTGCCAAACTGCCAATCACGCGTTCCTTTTGATTACTGTTGCATATATGTATATATAATTACAGCTCCGGCGTGATTACCGAGATGGAATACAAACTCGAAAGCAAGGGACAGGAAGATTCAGGTTGGAGTATGTGGGACAGGGAGGAAGATTGAGGTTGGAGTATGTGGGGCAGGGATGGAGGTTGAGGTTGGAGTATGTGGGACAGGAAGGAAGATTGAGGTTGGAGTATGTGGGACAGGGGAGGGAGGTTGAGGTTGGAGTATGTGGGACAGGGAGGAAGATTGAGGTTGGAGTATGTGGGAAAGGGAGGGAGGTTGAGGTTGGAGTATGTGGGACAGGGAGGAAGATTGAGGTTGGAGTATGTGGGACAGGAAGGAAGATTGAGGTTGGAGTATGTGGGACAGGGAGGGAGGTTGAGGTTGGAGTATGTGGGACAGGGAGGAAGATTGAGGTTGGAGTATGTGGGACAGGGAGGAAGATTGAGGTTAGAGTATGTGGACAGGGAGGAAGATTGAGGTTGGAGTATGTGGGACAGGGAGGGAGGTTGAGGTTGGAGTATGTGGGACAGGGAGGAAGATTGAGGACGGGGTTAGGAAGGAAAGGGAAGAAAGTTGAGGACGGGCTAATGAGGAATAGAGAGAGAGAGATAGAGGAAGAGAGAAAATACTTTTAGTAGATGTGGGGGCAAACTATCCTCTTAACGTTATCTTCCTCCTCTTCCGTTGTGTTCTCCAACGCAAAAGTTCCTCACGTACGTGACTATATTCGACTCTTTTTGAAAAAATAAAAATAAAAGAAAAAATACATCGGAGGATCAAAACCGTCTGAAGAGAACTTTTAATTAAAATTCTAAAAAGGGGAGGGGGAGAGGGTGGAGGGGGGGGGGTTGAGAACGATGAGCAGCGACCCTGCAGCCACGAAATGTCATTTTCAAAACTCAAATTCGTTTCAAATAAGAAAAGTTGCCAGGGAGTACTCAGTCCAGCAGAAACAAGTGGTCTAAAAAAAAAAATATATATATATATATATATATAATATATATATATATATATATATATATATATATATATATATGTGTGTGTGTGTGTGTGTGTGTGTGTGTGTGTGTGTGTGTGTGTGTGTGTGTGTGTGTGTGTGATCTTGGATCACGTGTTGGACTCGCTCGTGATCGACAGCTATTTCCCTCCCGGAAGAGAGCTCATATATATATATATGTATATATATATATATATATATATATATGTGTGTGTGTGTGTGTGTGTGTGTGTGTGTGTGTGTGTGTGTGTGTGTGTGTGTGTGTGTGTGTGTGTATGTGTGTCCAGAAAGGGAAAATAATTTTTGTATGTTTCCGCTGCTTGTACCAATGCTTCCTCCTCAACCCTCAACCGAGGCCGACAATGCACTTTGCTCCAAGCGTCAGCTGACAGACAAAAGACAGATGGACAGACAGGAGACATGTTGCTTTCGCCTATCTGTCTACCTCATCGACACAATGAACGAGCAATTCATTACGCTACATTAACAAGCTTCATCATCATTATGCCCCGTGATGGGGGGACAAGAACACTGCCACCAAGTTCCCTTAATTTCGTTAACGGCTTAGTGTCAACCACCGCCTTCCACGAGGGACAAAGGCCTTTGTACACATCTGCATTTTGTTAATTAAGACTCCAAGTCCAGCACAGTGTCTGATATAAATACATATGCACGTCTATTCAATCACAAAATAAACAAAATAGGCTTCAAAATGAGAGTGGTGAGCTTACAAGTGATCGCTAAATATTTACTCAAATTATTCAACAAGAAGCCCAAACCGTGGTTAAATATAAAAAACTTTTAAAGGGCGATATAAGAACACAAGAACATAATAATGAAGGAGACTGCAAGAGACCATAAGGTGTACACTAGGCAGTTCCATGTCCATTATCACCTGTCATCCCCATCCATAAAGTTGTCTAACCTTTCCTTAGAACAATCGACAGTTTCGGCACTCATTACATGATTACTAAGTCTATTTCATTCGTTGACCACCCTATTACTTATTGCCTATTTCCTTCTTAAATCTAAATGTGTCCAATCTAAATCCATTACTGTGAGTCCTGCCCGGTTGTCTTCACATGCTGACCTTGTTTGCGTCATCCTTGTTAAAGCCTCTGATCCACTTGAACGCCTCCATTAGATCACCCCACAATTTGCGTCTTTCCAGAGAGTGTAAGTTAAGGTGCCTAAGTTTCTCTTCGTAAGGTAAATTTCTGGGTCCATGTATTATTTTGGTAATTCTCCTCTGTACTGATTCTAGTGAATTTATGTCCATTCCATAGGACGGAGACCAACAATGTACCGCATAGTCAAGGATGAGTCTAATTAACGCTAGGTAGAGTTTGATAATTACCTCTGTACTTCTATTCGTCACCGTCCTAGAAATGAAACCTAATGCTCAGTTAGCTTTATTCCAGGCGCTAATGCACTGTTTCCTGGATTTAAGGTCAGAACTCACTACAACTCTCAAATCTCTCTCGCACTTAGTTTTCTCTAAAAACGTGTTATCTAAGCTATATCTGTTTTCGGGGTTGTGTAGCCCTACGTTTAAGACGCTACGTTTAGAGATACTGAAGTCCATTTGCCATTTCACCGACCATGTGAACAATTTGTTCAGATCTTCCCGCAGAATCTCGGCGTCGTCTCCTGTCCTAATCGGGCGTCCTATTTTAGTGTCGTCCGCAAACTTACTAACATCACTACTAATCCCATTGTCCAAGTCATCTATGTACATAATGAACAATAAGGTACCCAAAGCCGAGCCCTGGGGAACTCCACTAGAAACACTCCCATTTGGATTTTACACCATTTATGGACCCGCTGTTTTCTGTCACTGATCCAAGTTCTAATCCATTTGAACACTTCCTCCTATGCCATGGGCTCTGATTTTATTAAGTAGTCTCTGGTGGGGCACCTTGTCCAACGCTTTGCTAGTCAAGGTAAATAACATCGTAACTACCATTGTTATCTGACGCCTTATATACATTAGTGTAAAAAAGACATGATTAGCCACATATGACTTACCCTTAGAGAAACCATGCTGTGAGATACGAATCAAATTATTTCTCTCGATGTGATCTCTGATTCTATTACCTATTACTGATTCAACCATTTTACCTATCACTGATGTCAAACTGAATGGTCTGTAGTTGCATACAGACAACTTATCTTCCTTTTTGAAAACAGGAACAACGTTTGCCTGCCCCCCAAGCAATAGGCACAAAACCAGTGTCTATCGACTTATTAAATATTTCTGTTAACTGGTCGCAGATTTCATATTTACACTCTATGCACTCTCGGTAATTTTTCATCTGGACCCGGGGATTTTGTAGCTTTAAGTCTTTCAAACTGTTTGAGTACTTCTACCTCAAAAGATGATGGTAGTCTACTTTCTTCATCCCCATTGAAAATCGGATCGCAGTCAGTACCTCCCCTAACCTCTCCTACCGAGAGGTAATATTTGTTAAATGCCTCGCTCATTTTTTTCTCCGATTCTATCATGACATCTTCTTCGTTTTTTACTGAGCCTATCCTTTCCTTATCTTTTGTTCTATAGAGATGAAAGAAGCTCTTTGGGTTGCATCTCGCTTGTCTGGCAACTTTAATTTCGTAGTTAAGTTTCGCTAAGCGCGTGTTCTTCTTAACCAGTCTTACCATATCGTTATACTTGGATCCAAGGTGTGTTCCCCGTTTTCTATTCTGG
>NC_134797.1:15335884-15353384 GCF_046742065.1 Oratosquilla oratoria | reverse complement strand
AGAGAGAGGCATTTCACGTCAGCAGGTGTAAAAGAGCACCAACCACACACTTGAGGACGTAATTGGCCCATCACAGGGCCAATGCGGACAAGGTTGGCCAATACCTCGTTTCAGTTCCTCTTGTCCATTAGCAAACACGCCCAACACGGAACACGCTGAGCACGTAGACGAGCACATGTCCGACGCGTGCTCGTTTGTGCGCGAGGCCGTTTGGACACGACGCTTTTGGGGGAGGGTAATTAGAGAGAGACACGATGTGCATTTTGTTACCGTCGCTCTCTCTCTCTCTCTCTCCATCTTCCCCTGTCCCTCCCTTCCTCCACCTCTCTCTCTCTCTCTCCGTCTTCCCCTCTCCCTCCCTTCCCCCACTTTTCTCTCTCTCTCCGTCTTCCCCTGTCCCTCCCTTCCTCCACCTCTCTCTCTCTCTCTCTTTCTCTCCGTCTTCCTCTTTCTCTATCTCCCTCACCGTCTTCGTCTTTCTCTATCTCCCTCACCGTCTTCCTCTCTCTCTCTCTCTCTCTCTCTATCTCCCTCACCTTCTTCCTCTCTCTCTCTCTCTCTCTCTCTCGGGTGCCTTCTCCTAACCCCATACAAGCTTTTAGTTCTTCTTAAAATTGTGTTCTACCTAAAGCCAAATGATTTAATTTCGATTACGAGGAACCAGTTTGTACGTTCCTGGGTAGAAAATAACAAATAAATTATCTAATTAACCAATTAAAAAAAAAACATTAAACAATACTGGAAGCCACCCGAAAAAGGAAACCAGATAAAACATGGCGAGATACGGGGAAATTTGTAAGAGCAGCGTGCGGCAGGGGTTGGGATTCAACCTAAAATTGGCCTCAAATTGCTCATGTTGTTGTTTTGAAATAGAGAGGGATCCCTGGTCCTGAATCTCAGGTCCCAAGCTGCGTTCCTACTCTGTCCAAATTGGGAACTTTTCGAGGCGGGGCCGGCCCGCCTGCTTGCCTGGAGCACCCACCAACTACCACTCGGCGCGGTCACATCGATTCTTTCCATATCGAGTGAGAGGAGAGAGACAGAGAAAGAAAGAAAGAAACACACACACACACAGATTGAGAGAGAGAGAAATAGAGAGATTAAGAGAGAGAGACAGAGATTAAGAGAAAGAGAGATTGAGATTAAGAGAGAGAGAGACAGATATTAAGAGAGAGAGAGATTAAGAGAGTGAGAGAGGTTAAGAGAGAGAGTGTGAGAGAGGTTAAGAGAGAGAGTGTGAGAGAGGTTAAGAGAGAGAGAGAGTGTGAGAGAGGTTAAGAGAGAGAGAGAGAGAGAGAGAGAGAGAGAGAGAGAGAGAGAGAGAGAGAGAGAGAGAGAGAAGGCAGGCCGCTTGGTCTACCAAGGCTCAATACTATAAAGGCGGCAGCTGGCAAGGCACCATCTGCCTCCTCGCCGTCCCTCCCGGGCCCTCGCATCTCCCAAAAACCCCTCTTGATGTACTCAAAAAGATAAAACAGCGATGGAACAGAGATGTTTGACAGAGGGAGGGCAAAATAAAAAGGAAAGGGGAGGGAGGGAGGAGGAAGAGGAAAAGGAGGAGGAGGAGGAGGAAGGAGAGGAGGAAGGAGAGGAGGAAGGAGAGGAAGAGGAAGACGGAGGAAGAGGAGGAGGAGGAGGAAGAGGAGGAGGAAGAGGAGGAGGGAGGAAGGAGGAGGAAGGAGGAAGATGGAGGAACAGGAGGAGGAGGAAGAGGAAGAGGAGGAGGAAGAGGTGGAGGGAGGAAGAGGAGGAGGGAGGAAGAGGAGGAAGAGGAGAAGAAAGGAGGGAAAGGAAGAACAGCAGGAAGGGAAGAAGAAATGCATAAAAATCAAAGAGAATCCCAAAAGGGGCAAATGCGAGACAAGACCCAATACTAAGGAGAAAATATTTGTAGATAAAAGAGAAGGAAAGAGAAGAACAGACGTAAAGAGCAGGGCAGAGAAAAGAGAAGAGAAGTAAAGGATAGGAAAGAGAAGAAAATGGAAATGCAGAGAAGTAAAGAGTAGGGTAGGGAAGATAAGAGAAGAAAAGAGAAGAGAAATGACGAGAGAGAGAGAGAGAGAGAGAGAGAGAGAGAGAGAGGGGAAAAAACACGGTGAGCAAGTCGTAGAGGAGAGGAAAAAAGTTGTATTCACCTGACTGACAGTCAGCACTGCCGACATCGACAGAATTTCTTTTTTTACTTTAATATTTTTATCTCATTCACTACCGAGATGCTGGATGCCACGCCACGGAGTGAAGAAATGTCGACCTTTTGGTCCATATCTAGGTCGGACGCGAAAAAATCATAATAATGATAAATAAATCAATGAATAAAAACTATAATAATGTAAATAATACATAAAATACATAAATAAATGTATTGGTATAGTTAAATAATTAACAATCAGGTAAATAGTAAATAATAATAAATTGACATTTCTAATACATGAGTACCTCTGAACCACTGGGTCAGTGGTTATGCCGTCTCTGTAGTACACGGGGCTTTGGACGGGGTTTTCCACTATGCCTATTATAAGCTTAACTGCAAAATAGTAAAAAAAAAAAAAAAAAAAAAAAAAAAAAAAAAAAAAAAAAAAAAAAAAAAAAAAAAAAAAAAAAAAAAAAGGAACTATTGTGAAAGTTAATTGCATAACACACACACACACAAACACACACACACACACGCACACACACACAGAAGGTATATAAAGACGACTGAAAACGAAATAGAAAAATGGAGAGTTAGTAAAGGAAAGATAGGGTTTCGAAGGAGGCTTTGAAGACAATACCAAAGGTGGCTGGGTGGCTGAGTGAGTGGCTGGGTCGAGTCAGCCGATCACACTACTTGAGGTTCAGACTTTCTTCTCCCCCCTCCCCCGCAACCATCGCCCCCATCGGCACCTGTCACCCAAGATTGGCATCGGCCATTTCAGCCCCTCCCGTCACTCGTAAACACGTCTCATCTTTTACTCGTCTTCTTTCAGATTCTTTGCCGACCCCCCTCCATCAGAAAATATTATAAACAAACAAATAAACAAAATACAGAACATACAAAATGAAAAACATGTATATAAATACACACACAATTATATATATATGTACAACACTGAATGGGTCCCAGTGATTAGAGATACATTCTAACAAACACAATGCACTTTAATTCTAAGCCATCAAAGGCTTGTCATGAGGATGCCGGGTTCGAGTCCTGGGCAGTACCACATTTCAATTTCAGCATGCTGGTCTTTGATGGCTTAGAATTAAAGTGCATTGTGGTTGTTAAGATATATATATATATATATATATATATATATATATTATATATATATATATATTATATATATGTATATACACACGCACACATATAACTAAGAGACAGAAGTCACAAGAGGTTAAAGTAAACAGGGGTTGACAGCAGGAACAATGGACGCGAGTGAAGGTTGACGGACGGTGACAGCAGGGCGTGAAAGGCCCTCCCCATTCCCCCCCCCTTTGCCCGAGAGAGAGAGAGGGAGGGAGAGAGAGAGAGAGAGAGAGCGGAGGAAGGAAGGTTCTAAAGAAAGAGACATAACAACATAAAGCACATTGCTGTCAATCCTACACGTGTTCCCCTACCACCCCTCACGCCCACGTTCCCCCAACCACTTCACGCCCACGTTCCCCCGAAGCACTTCACGCCCACGTGGCCAAGAAGCAACCGCCCGCCTGTCACAACTCCACAGGCGACAGATGAGGAGACAAGAGACAGGAGTGAACCGACACTCCAATCAACTCCTCGACTTTGTTATCTTTGTTCTGGTGTCGCCCCCGCGCCTTCCTGAGAGCCTGCCCCCCCCCCGTCAGCTGATTAAAATCGTTTGACGTCGCGGGTTCCGCTAGTGAAAGGGGTGACGGAGATAAGATCATTTTGGGAGAAACGAGACTGGTTCTAAGTGGCCTCACCCCGACCCTCCTCGGCCTCCCCGTCCCTCCCCCCCGTCCCTCCTCCTCCTCCTCCCCGTCCCTCCTCCTCCTCCTCCCACTCCTTCTTCCCATTCATCTACTTCCTCCCACTCCCGTCCTACCCATTTTTGCCACGAATTTTTGGTCTTTTATTTTTGGCTACCTCATTTGTAAGGGTATATGTATGTATGTATTTTCTATTTTCCAAAAATCATCTTTTCTCTTTTCGTGACCTGACATCTTCCCCTCTTTTAACTCCTTGATACATTAACAACCTTTGTTAACCCATTCAACTCCGATGACAAGATGTCTTGTCATTTGGTCAAATAAAACAAAAAATCATAAAACACCAAAATGTTTGATCAAACACCAGAAAAATATGACGTCAGTCCTCGCTTCGCTGCGAGCGAAGCGAGGACTGACGTCATATTTTTCTGGTGTTTGATCAAACATTTTGGTGTTTTATGATTTTTTGTTTTATTTGACCAAATGACAAGACATCTTGTCATCGGAGTTGAATGAGTTAATGTTGATGAAGACACACAAAGACCATGCTCAACCCCTTTACAGAGGAGAACGAAAAATAGGAGTAAAACCTGTGGAAGGAGGAGGAGGAGGAGGAGGAGGAGGAGGGGGGAAGGAGGAGGAGGAGGGAGGGAAAAGGAAGCAGTGAGAGAGTAAATTAAGGTACAGGAGGAAAGTGAGAAGAGATGAACAAGGAAGGAGTGAAAGGAAGAAGGGAAGAAAGAAAATGTGGAGGAGGGGGAGGGAAGAGAGAAAATCACGAGTTGGTGGGTGCACGAAGAAAATTGGGTGAATAGGAAGACAATAAAGCAAATGGGATGAGGAACAGAGTAGAATGGGAGAAATGGGAAGGCTGGAAATATGTGTGTGTGCGTGTGTGTGTGCGTGTGTGTGTGTGTGTGTGTGTGTGTGTGTGTGTGTGTGTGTGTGTGTGTGCGTGTGTGTAATAATAATAATAATAATCGGTTCATTGGGTATAGCAGCCTTACTGCTGAAAATATACATCCTACAAGATTATAACATAAAACTATGACAGTGAAAAGATGTTGTGTGTGTGTAATAATAATAATAATAATAATAATAATAATAATAATAATAATAATAATAATAATAATAATAATAATAATCGGTTCACTGGGTATAGCAGCCTTACTGCTGAAAATATACATCCTACAATATTATAACATGAAACTATGACAGTGAAAAGATGTGTGTGTGTGTGTGTGTGTGTGTGTGTGTGTGTGTGTGTGTGTGTGTGTGTGTGTGTGTGTGTGTGTGTGTGTGTGTCATACACATCAGTGAACAGAAGCACAATAGTCAATCAGTTATTCGAAAACGTCAAGAGGGAAAAATTCGTGACACTGCATCGGTGCCATTGGACGCCAATAACCACCGTATGTAGCCAGGCCATTTGGTCTATTCTCGAATCCCTCCGCCAACACGAAGCCAGTTCGGGGCATTTCCGGCACATCCGGCAGGTAACGGGAACAAGCTCGGCCAAGGCCTTGCAAGCTCCTCTTCTTTTTATTTTCTTTTACTTTTTCTTCTTCTTCTTCTTCTTCTTCTTCTTCTTCTTCTTCTTCTCCTCCGTGCCGTCAAACAAGTCCTCTTCCACGAACAAGCCTGACGCATTTCAACCTAAAGCGGGCCCTACACGATCAATTATTGCGCAATATTCCGTATTGCACAATATTATTGACGGTGTAGGGATGGTATTGAAGAGGCGTACGTCTTTGGCCTGCACATTTGATGTCTTCAATACATTGCTATTCTTCAATACCATCCCTACACCGGTAATAATATTGTACAATCCGGAATATTGCGCAATAATATTGATCGTGTAGGGCTTGCTTAAGGCTCGTATCACACGTACCGGCTTTTCGCCTTGCGCCGTCCACGACACGACGTCGTGCTCTCAAATAATCATGGGTGGCTGCGGACGCTTTTACACCTGGTCGTGACGTGTGTAAGCGTCCATGGACATCAATGGTTATTTGATTGCAAGACGTCGTGTCGTGTACGGCGCACGGCGAAAAGTCGATACGCGTGAAAGGAGCCTAATCCTCTCGTCATCCCATCCCAGTCTACTTGTGAAGACACAATTTTTTTTATTTTTTAAATTATTTATTGTTTTGTTTTCCATTATCCCTTCTCGCTCTGTTGCCCTCCAGTCTATGGAAACTCGAGGCAATTGTTACGACAAAATTCTCTCTCTGTTGGGAACTCCTAATATTCGAAACTTTCCAATATTGGGAACGAATTCTTCCGAAAACATAACAGAATATCACAGCTTCGTTTATTCAAATTTTCTAGATTCCGGAACGCTTCCCTGGAATGGTTGGCATTTCTTCATTCTAGACATTCTACATATAGATTAAACCCTCTGATAGTTACCATCACTATTCTAGTCCCATGCGATGGGAAGTGAGAAACCCTGTTAAGGTTAAGCCCTAGCAGTTGCGGGAGTTTTTTTTTTTGTTTTTTTTTTTAGGGCCGACGTTGGGTCGTCTCCTCGCCTGGCCAGGGCTACAGGGAACCAACACGACCTACCCGCAGCGGGTCCCGGGGATCGAACTCATGACTACCTGCTCATGAGTTCGACACTGTAAACACTGGGATACTTGGCGGCCCATCCTCCCGAGACTTAAGCTTAGTCGAACCTAAACGTCATTAGATTTAGTGACCCTTTGTCTAAAGATCCCCCTATCCCCCTCTGAATAGCTACATTATTCCATTTCCTCTTCACATGGTGTGTCTTAAATAAACACCACCCCACGGGCTCAAACAAAGCCCGTGGGAGTGATACTTCAACACCCCCCCCCCCAAAAAAAAAAAAAAAAAAAAAAAAAAAAATCCATCTCCCCAGTGCCGCGCCTAGCACCGACCGACCGCGACCCCGCCCCATCGAACCCGCCCCCCACCTCCCGGAAATGAAAACGGAAACGAGTCTGGAAAGAGAAAGAGAGAGAGAGAGAGAGAAAGAGGCTTTCCCCTACGCTTCCGAAGGTAAAGAGAGAGAACCCCAATTCCGAATCAATGCAACTCGGCCCGGATACAAATTGACTTCCCCGGAAGTTGGCCAAAAATTGGTTGCGAAAATGGGGGATGGTACAGCAGAATAGAAAACAAGATAAATTAACAAAACAATGACCAATAACCATAATAAAAACCGAGGCTTTCTTCCGACGCGCAATGCAGACTCAAACTTGAACGACACAAAATTTATGAGGCAAATTCTTTTGCCTGACGAGTTTTTGGAATGTAAAATTTTCATTTTCAATGTTTTCCCAAACATTTCCGTTCCAGCTACAGTTGTACTGGGGATATGACCCAGCAGGAATGGTTCTCTGAAGCAAGAAAGAAGACGTGTGGTCTCCGGAGAGGAGAAATGTTTGGTATCTTACACGCAAGAACCGCTGACTGAAGACAGAATTACACACCGGAAGTAGAGAAAACAAATAAGCAAAAAAATTAAATAAATATATACATATGAATTAATAAGCAACAAAATAGGACATAGAAATACAAAGTTAACTTACAAAAACCAATTAAACAAATGAATAAAATCAATACAATAATGTAAATTAGTAAGTGATGAAGAGTCAAAGTTAATAATAAATAAAAAATATAAATATAAATAAATACATAAATAAATAAAATGACTAAATGACGTTGGATAATCTTGTCTTTCATCGTGTGCGTTGCCTTTCTAGAAATTTTCTACCCTTTTAACTTAGAATAAATAATTCAAAAGACTGGAGAAGGCTAGGACCCGCGACTTTGAACAATGACGTTCTAACTTTCAAAGTCTTTTTGAGTATGTTGTCGTTTGTTTTTTCGTAAACTTTTATATTTCCTGTGCTTAGGGAAAGTTCTGGCTACAAAGAATATGTATATTTATGTAATATATATACTGTATATGCGAGAAAAAATCACAGGAGAAATTATAACGAAATGACAGTAAGATAACCACAAGCTAATAAGAACACGGGTACGTGTGTTCACTTATGCAAAGTAGACCACTTGGAAAAAGAAACTAACGAAGCAGAGCGCTTTCGTATATTACATCCAGTGCAAAAAGATGTAATATACGAAAGCGCTCAGCTTCGTTAGTTTCTTTTTCCAAGTGGTCTACTTTGCATACATACCTATATATACAATAGCCACCATAAGTTTGGACGCGATAATGCTGACGTCAATAATTATGCCACAAAAGGAAAGTCCCTCGCCCTCAATATCCCATGCAAGCCAAATATTTCTTAGTATACCTGGCAGCGAGATCAAGGTTGGCTGCCACCAGTGCACGCAGTGTTTCCAGGCTCGATGCTGTTTGAGATTCGACAGGGGGGGGAGGAGGATTACGTTTCTGGAGCTCCGCACTTTCCCTTCGATTTTACGTAAATTATCGGTGGTTTGGCGTCTGAGTTGCCGGCTACGGGTAGTGGACGTGAAATCGAACGTGACAAGATTGCTACTATAGTGGCCTTGTTTAAGGCAGGGCAATCTGTGAAGGAAATATCTGAGAATAGAGGAGTTACTGTGCGTTCAGTGCAACGCTGGTTGTTACGTTTCAAGGTTGGCGTGGGGAACAGTGTTGCACTGTGCGAAGAGACACACCACCTAATACCCTAGGGTTTTCCTGCTGAATACCTGGTTCACTCGGAATATTGAGGGCGAGGGACTTCCAAATTGTGGCCTAAGTACTGGCGTCAGCATTATCGCGTCCAAACTTATGGCGGCTATGGTATAAATATATATATATATATATATATATATATATATATATATATATATATATATACACACGAAATACACATGTACTCATATTTTGAAATATTAACTTTAGTAAATAACGTAGTTCTTTTCTTTTGTTCCGCCTAATACTGCGACTTTCCAGTGTGTATATTTAGACCCTGAAAGAGAGAGAGAGAGAGAGAGAGAGAGAGAGAGAGAGAGAGAGAGAGAGAGAGAGAGAGAGAGCCAGATGCATATGTCCGCATCCGTTCCTTACTTACCTCGTCTACGATTTGTGACGTCACTTCCGGGAAATGCTCATCAAAACACTCAAAGTCTATTTACCTGCAAACCAAAAAGAAAATGACATTTAATGTCAGTCTGACAAACCACAAGACATCGATACAAAAGAGAATTTCAATAGACCAGACAAAAGGTCTAAAGACGAAATGAATAAAAGTTTGCAAGTTACATGGCATTCGCTAGAAAGAGAACAGACGGAAGGTCTACAGACGTGATGAATAAAATTTTGCAGGAGTAGTATGGCAGTAGTTGGGAAGAGGACAGATACACAATTTTAACAGACCAGACGGAAGGTCTACGGACGTGATGAATAAAAGTTTGCAGGAGTTACGTGGCAGTGGACTCTCAAAGACTGACTCTTATCATCATTCTAAGATCTTTCATAAAATAATGTACTTCAAGTTACGGTCAGGGCAAAGGAAGAAAAACGAAATAAAGAAGAGAAGAAGGAAGAGAGGAAGTGGGAGGAACAAAACGAGAAACGGGAGACAAGGGAAAAAGAGAAAAGAGAAAAAGAAGAGGAGGTGCGAAGGAAGAGGAGGGAGAGGAGGAAGAGGAAACGAAGTAACATGAGAAGGGGGAGACGAAGAGAAGGGGAGAATGGGGCTGAGAAGGAGGAGGAAAATGTACAGAATAAAAGGAGGGGGGAAGAGGGGAAAAGAATGAGGAGGAGGAGGAGGAAGAGAAGGAGGAGGAAGAGGAAGAAGAGGAGGAGGAGGAAGAAGAGGAGGAGGAGGAGGAGGAAGAGGAGGAGGAGGAGGAGGAAGAGGAGGAGGAAGAGGAGGAGGGGGAAGGAGGAGGAGGAGGAGGAGGAGGTGGTGGAGGAGGAGGAGCAAGGGAAGGGAATGAGGACAAGGAGGAGGAACAGAGGGAAGGAAAGGAGGAGTATAATAAGGAGGAGGAGGAGGAGGGGAGGAGGAGGTGGTGGAGGAGGAGGAGGAGCAAAGGAAGGGAATGAGGACAAGGACGAGGAACAGAAGGAAGGAACGGAGAAGGAGTATAATAAGGAGAAGAGGGTAAGGACGAATAGGAGGTCTTGAGAAAGGACAAGAAGAAGGGGGAAGTGAGAGAATGGGAAAGAGGAAAAGGGGAAGAGAAAGTAAAAATGAGAACGAGGAAGAGAAGGGGGAGAACATAAGGAGAAACGATGGGGAAGAGAGGGGGAATAAAGAACACAAGGAAGAGTATGTGGATGATAAAGAGGGGGATAAAGAGAACGAGGAGGAATTGAATGAAGAGGAGGAGGAGAAAGAGAATGAAAAGGAGGAAGAAGAGAAAGAGAATGAGGAGGAAGAGGAGAAAGAGAATGAAGAGGAAGAGAAAAAGAATAAAGAGGAGATGAGAGCGAGGAGAAAGAAAATAAAGAGGAAGAAGAGAAAGATGAGGTGGAGAAGGAAGAGAAGGAAGAAGAAGAGGAGGAGAAGGAGGAAGAGGAGAAGTCGTGTATAAAATATAGTGTGATCTTGCAGACTACAACGAAACCTTTCCTACCCTCAGAGTTCAAAAATAAATAAATAAACAAACAAATAAATTATAATGCATAAAAAAAATTGTCCGAATTCTCCCCCGTCCGATAAGAAGCACCTTCCCCGTGAAATCTCTCTGATGTCGGACCCGTACACACACACACACACACACACACACACACACAGACCGTCCATCGACAAAGAGCTCTCCCCCTCCCCCCTAATGTTTGTTCTCTCGCTCTCACACAAGAAAGAGCACCAACGTGGATGTTATATACTCCAACAATACAATGCAACACAACAGGTGGAGAGGGTCCTTGTCCTCCTCTTTCTCCTCCTCCTCCTCCTCCACAGGAGTGTTTTCTTTCTTTTCAGTCTTTCTAGCTCTCTTTCTCTCTCTCACTCTCTTATTAGTTTTTTTTTCTATCCCCCTTGCTAGTTCTCTTTTACCACCATTTCTCTCTCTCTCTCTCTCTCTCATTTTACAGACGTTCTTTTCCGATTTTATTATGGCTAATGAGATTTTTTTATCCCAGTCAACTGAATAAAATCGTCTTACGCGAAACCAAAATCATCACCATCGCGAAAAAAGACGAGACTCGATACAAGTTGACCTTGGAGAAACGTTCGAGAATGTGAACACACGTTTGAGGCCCCACACAAACGTTTATGGGTTTCGGACAAACGTACGAGACTTGGGACACATACCCAAGGCCCAAGAAACGTTTGAGAGTTTGCCCACACGTTTGAGGCCCCACAAAAACGTTTATGGGTTTTGGACTTGGCTTGGGACACATACCCGAGGCCCAAGAAAAACGTTCGAGGGAAACGTTTGCACACACGAAAACTCGACACAAAGTAGGAAACCTCGCCGGATCCACAGCAATAGATTATGAAGGTCAGAAAGTAGGAAACGTCGACGGCTCCACAGCAACAGATACTGAAGGTCATTCTGAAGGTCAGAGATAAACAACTGTGGCCCAGAAAGCCGCAGTGAAGGAGGAAGGAAAGAAAGAAACAAAGGATAAAACAAACAAATAAAGAAAGAAAGAAGAAGGAAGGATAGAAGGAACGGTTAAAACGTCACAAGTACAAGAGAAATGGAAGAAGAGGAAATACATGAGGAGGTAGGGTACGGAGGGACGAGGGACAAAGAAAGAGGTGGAGAATGAGGAGGAGGAGGAGGAGGAGGAGGAGGAGGGGGAGGAGGTGGTGTTGGAGATTATGTAGGCAGAAGAATAGCATGAGGAGAAAGACGAGGAAGAGGAGGAAGATGAGGGCGAAAAAGAGGAGTAGGAGAAGAGAGGAAAAAAGGAGAAAAACGAGGAAGAGGAAGAGGAGGAGGAGGAGGAGGAGGAAGAGGAGGAGAGGAAAAAAAAGACGAAGTGGAAGAAAAGGAGAAAGAAGAGGGAGATACAGCGAGTCAAGGTTCTCCTTTGGATGTGGCGAGTAAAGGCGAGTAAAGGTCTCCTTTTGAGGAGGAGGGAATGGAGAAGGAGTGGGTGGGGGTGGGGTGGGGCAAACTCCTTTTAGAAAGACTGTGTGGTCCGGAAGAAGCGACTCGTGCAAGGAAGCTATTGAGACCAGCACTCAAACCACTAAACCACCACTACCTCCACCGAAGGACAATTCGGAAGAGAGAGAGAGAGAGAGAGAGAGAGAGAGAGAGAGAGAGAGAGAGAGAGAGAGAGAGAGAGAGAGAGACGATTGCATGCAGACCTTCGCAACTCATGACACTATGTCAAGAGGGACACTGCAGCATGACACGGGCGTGGCAGATCGAAGGTTGTTGCAAGATAAATTATAGAAAACCACACAGACACACACACACACACACACGCACACAAACACGCATGCCACGACTCGTGGCGCGGTGGTAGAGTTCCCGGCTGCCACTACGGCGGTCCAGGTTCGAATCCCGCCCAGGGCTGAAATAATTTCAGTATCGCTGCGCTGCAGGTCGTCATTCCAACTCTCGTGGGCGGGGAGTTGGGTGTGTTTGTGTGTAAGGTCACAGCATTACCCATAGATCGGTCATATATGAGGTCTGAGCTCTCTTTCGGGAGGGAAATAGCTGTCGATCATGAGTTCAACACGTGATCCAAGACTATGGTGAATCACACACACACACACACACACACACACATGGTGGCTCATCGATTTTTGTGGAATAACCTGTATGAAGAAACAATCCATTCAAATAATATAAACTAATTTGAAGTCACATACGACCGATGAATTTCGACGAAACCTCACGAGTGTAGGCCCATTCATGTATATTCTAATTATGTATGACTCATATATTCCAGGGGGTTCCAGCCTTACACTTCCCTCAGATTCCTGGCAGTAATTGTTACCCCAGGCCCCAATAGTCCAGGCACACAGGGCAAGGGTGACTGTTCTGGCGTTTTAGTTTCCCCATCACCATCCACCTGCCCTCACCTGAATAAAATTGTCTGGAAGCTGGAACAAACCCTTTAGCCCTGAGAATCACACACTAAAGATTCTCAAATGTCGCGAATTTGAAAAGCTGGAAGACGATGTCTTCGCTTAGCCTACAGTATTCTAGACTTCCGTAAGTCTACAATTCACCAATGTGTCTAATGCTCGTGTAATATTCATATTCTAGATTTAACTTCTCTTAGTTCATCACTCAGCTTCTCAATATATAACGCAAAGGTGATATGACATTTGGAAATTATTCGAAAAATAAAAGATGGTAATCGAAGTCGTTCCTACTCAAACGAACTCAATTGAGTCGCGTTGGTGTGACAGAATGGACTTTTAAGTGCAGCACCATGGACGGATAGTTACTCCATTAAGTGTCCTTATTTGAATAAAGTAAATAAAATAATACTGTTATTAATGATAACATTAAAATAGTAATGGTGCAGTAATGATGATAACAATAATAATCAAAGTAATAATAATAACACAAAAAAATAAAAAAAATAAAAGAAAGCTTCTTGAGTTTTTGAAACTTCGCAAGCTCAGCTTTGCTGAGTAGAGTAGTCCAACCACACTAGAGTTTTCTATGCCACCGCAAAGGGGCAAATTCGTTAATTTACTCAATCGCTATTTCTTTTCTAAGTTCTCTTCTGTCCATTCTATTTATTGTCTATCTTATCTATTTATCTTTTGTAAACAACAACAGTGTAATGTCCGTTTCTGCGAAGTGTGATAGACATCCTATATCATATATATGTATGTGCATATATATATATATATATATATATATATATATATATATATATATATATATATATATATATATATGAAGCTTGCTGGCTGAGCGGGTTTAGGGCGTCGTTACTTGCGGCGAAGGTCGAGGTGAAGGCGGTTCGAATCCTGCCACCGGCGAAGTTGAACCAAGGGCATGGTTCATTAAATTCCACACTACAAAGCCCTCTGTGAGGGGCACCGTCCTAGCCTCCCGACAGAGGGGAGTGTGTGACGTTAAACCATACCATCATATCATCATCGTATATATATATATATATATATATATATATATATATAAAAATGCCACATAGCACATTGAACACACGTAGGTCCACCATGGCACCGCAGCCAAGCTGTACAAGTGTGCATCACTGTGCAGAGCGGGTGTACAGCGCGTGGGGGCCATATCGATTCTGTCTGGCTGGCGGACAGGCATTACATAACGTACACTATGTACACAGGAGTGCCAGGAGATGTGCCAACGTACAGCTACTTAATTTGGTACATGTACTATCAGCTACTAACCTCATCCTCCCTTGCTGAGTGTGCTGGTCTCGCATTGGTGTAGTAGTGGGTTCGAATCCCGAGCTTCTCTCTAATTGCCAACAGTATCTGTTACCTGTCCCAACAGTCCAAGCGCATAGGGCAAGGTGACGGCTTTGGGGACGTAGCTACTAAGAGCCTCCTGGCGTAGGCTCCTCATTTTTATCTTCTATCTTTGCTTAGTCCAATTCATTGTCCACATTGTATTAGGAAATATACAAAAACAATATATATATACACACACACACACACACACACACACATATATATATATATATATATATATATATATATATATGTATATGACGGAAGTGGAGTATGAAACACAGGAGTCTTAGTCCGAGTTTATTACTGACTAGTTTCGCAGGTATTCTTTTCCAAATGATACCTGCGAAACTAGTCAGGAATAAACTCGGTCTAAGAAACCTATGTTTCCTACTTCACTTACGTCAACCTGTCAGAATGTCTCAACATATATATATATATATATATATACATATATATATAAACACGCACACACACACACACACACATAAAATCTGGTACACAGCTAGCGGATATAAATTTCGTCATTCTCAAAGCAATCCGCGCATTGTCGCACTTTAATGATTTTGTTCTTGCTGTCGGCCTCGGCAGAAACCAATTGGTTTCCTTCTATACTGTTCTTACATTATACTCTACTGTATTCCACTACCCTGATCCATTCTCCAGAAAATCCCCGACAAAGACTACAACAATACACGCTAATCATAACACATGAACCACAAAGTTGTCAAAACAAAACACACCAACCACAAATGTCTAAACATATACTTGTAAACGTATACCGCTTTGGTCAAGTTGAGTATATCGTCCTGGAAAAAGTTTCGTCACCGCTAAAATGAGACCCATCGGGCTGACTACATCAGGAGTTTCCAGGACGACAAGTGTAAAATGCCCCACCGCAGCGTCAGCCAACATGGCCGACAAAATGCTGGAACCTGATCAATGCGACTGCATCATCACTTCGACGGTAAAAAAATCAATAACAACCATAAAACAAACAAGTGAAATACACGTAACAAAACAGTTCAAAAGAAAAAAATATACAATAACAATATACATATTTTTACAAATGCACAAGGATATATATATATTATATATACACACACTCACACGTGTATAAATACACACATACGAGTTTAGAACCGGAAGAAAGGTGACCAAGGAAGCCCAGGCATAACCTGGCGTGAAGGAACGCGGCAGAAGAAAGCACGCGCCTTAGACGGAGTGGTATCATACACAGGGTCAAATTTGTTCACAGGAAATGTCTGGCCATTCTCAAGAGGGGCCACGCACATACACACACACACACACACACTAACACTCGGAGTCGCGGTTGATAGAGTATTGGACTGCCAGTACGGTGGTGCCGGCAGTACCTGGTTCAAATCCTGCCCAGGGCCGAAATTATTTCGGTATCGCTGCGCTTTGGGTCGTTACTCCGACTCTCGTGGGCGGGGAGTTGGGTGTGTGTGTGTGTGTGTGTGTGTGTAAGATCATACCATTACCCACAGATCGGTCATACGAGCTCTGAGCTCTATTCCGGGAGGGAAACAGCTGTCGATCACGATTCCAACACGTGATCCAAAGACCAAGGTGAATACACACACACACACGCACACAAAGTACATAAAACGAGAAATAACAAAGACATCAGACTAAGGGAAAGATCTATGTCATCATAAAAAGTGAACTAGATCCACTTAACAACACAGTTACGAGCGCGTATGTAGTGTCGACCAACGTGAGAGCTGTCTTTACATATTCTAGCAAATATATGGTGTAATTACTCATACTTTAGTACCTCGGAACAAGTCTTGAATATGCTGCGACAGTATGAAGAGAGAGAGAGAGAGAGAGAGAGAGAGAGAGAGAGAGAGAGAGAGAGAGAGAGAGAGAGAGAGAGAGAGAGAGAGAGAGGGGGGGGGAATGTGGTGAGAGAGAGTGTGGGGAGAGAGAGGGGGAGGGAGAGGGAGACAGAGGGAGAGAGAGAGGGAGGAAGGGAGGCAGGGAGGGAGAGGGACGAAAGGAGGGAGGGAAAGAGAAAGAGTGAGAGAGAGGGAGGGAGGGAGAGAGAGACGAGGAGGGAGAGTCAAAACTACAGAATATACAAGGAATAGCGAAATGATGCAGCTAACAACACCGGAGTAATTGCACCAAGAAAGATTTCTGGCAAAGATAACTACCCAAAGAAGTGATGTCAACACGAGATCAATGACTGTAAATTTCAAAGCGAGTTACCAAAAGGGTATTTTTACACAAACACGCACACATATGACCCGTGTGTACAAACGCACCCATAAACACATAATCCAGTTCCAACTAAAGTAAGTTATATGTTTTATCTACAGAAATACATGATGAACCTCTGGGTGCAAGTCCCGAAAACCACAGTCTGGAGAGAAAGAGAGGAAGAGAGAGAGAGAGAGAGAGAGAGAGAGAGAGAAAGGGGGGGAGGGAGAGAGAGAGTGAGAGAGAGAGAGAGAGAGAGAGAGAGAGAGAGAGAGAGAGAGAGAGAGAGAGAGAGAGAGAGAGAGAGAGAGAGAGAGAGAGAGAGAGAATAACTGGTACACACAGAGGATATGGTTTGCGTAGAAAAAAAATCAGAAACGTATACATTCAAAAATATCTATCCTTATACAATATACATTACACACACAAAATATCAAATGCGTACATACAGCTGGGTTCATTAATAAGTACTACAGCCCCCCGGCGTCTTCTGCGAATCTATAGGAAGAGTGTTTCTTTGTCTCCCGATTTTACGATGACGCACAAGTCTACGAGGTCCTAAACGACTCGTTCTCATCGTAAATATATGACCTCCAGGTACGATCTACCTCCCACAGTTCCCTAGAAGACATCAGCTACTGTTGTACTCAGAAATGACACACACAAGCACGTACGTACGCACGCGCGCACACACACACACGCATGCTGACACGTATTAATGGCATCCATGATATCTATCCGCTAAAAAGCGCTTTTCAGGCAGAAACACACACACTAATACTGAATATATATATATATATATATATATATATATATATATATGAGAGAGAATGTGGGTGGGGAAGGGCAAACGAAGATGTGTTAGGAATAGAGTTTAATGTCCTAACGTTGCGACCAACTTGGTCTTCTTCAGAGGACTACAGCATTACAGACGGATCACAATTCTTATATTCGTAGTGAGAGGGAACCCGCCAAGGTATGAGCGTCATGTTTTCCCTTTGGCTAACGATTTA
>NC_134797.1:15323384-15330884 GCF_046742065.1 Oratosquilla oratoria | reverse complement strand
GGTGACAATTCTTGGGATCTCATGGGGTGACGATTCTTCATGTGGGCGTTCTGGGGTGACAATTCTTCAGGTGGGATCTATTGTGGTGAGGATTCTTCATGTGGGTGTTCTGAGGCGACAATTCTTCTGGTGGGATCTCATGGGGTGACGATTCTTCATGTGGGCGTTCTGGGGTGACAAATCTTCAGGTGGGATCTCATGGGGTGACGATTCTTCATGTGGGCGTTCTGAGGTGACGATTCTTCTGGTGGGATCTCATGGGGTGACGATTCTTCATGTGGGCGTTCTGGGGTGACAATTCTTCAGGTGGGATCTAATGTGGTGACGATTCTTCACGTGGGCGTTCTGAGGTGACAATTCTTCAGGTGGGATCTCATGGGGTGACGATTCTTCATGTGGGCGTTCTGAGGTGCCAATTCTTCATGTGGGCGTTCTGGGGTGACAATTCTTCACGTTCTATAGGTTCTTGATTGTGGTTGCCAAGAACCGCCGCGCCCCGCGCATGCGCGCGCACCTCACCCCCTCACTGCGCAGGCGCACTAGTCCCTCATCCACAAGCCTAGCCCCCCAATGACGGCTGCCTTCACCCACGCGCCGACACACACCCAAGCCCATAAGTCAAACCAACACCTCTTCCAACACCCTTCCCCTCCCCTCCCCTCCCCGTCCTCCTCCTCTTCCTCCCGTCACGGACATGGAAGGAAAGGAAGGAAGGAGGGGAGTGCTTGTAGCCACACTCCTTGTCCATCCACACTCCTCCCCACAACTCCCCATCTTACTATAGTCAAACCAACACCTCTTCCAACACCCTTACCCTCCCCTCCCCTCCCCGTCCTCCTCCTCTTCCTCCCGTCACGGACATGGAAGGAAGGAAAGTAAGGAGGGGAGTGCTTGTAGCCACACTCCTTGTCCATCCACACTCCCCCAACTCCCCTAACTCCCCATCCAACCATAACCAACCCATAGGTTTCAAAATACATCAGTCATTCCAAAACTGCTACAGCCATAGCGCCGGGAAGAAAAGAGCATAGGAGCTGTACGCCAGGAGGCTCTTAGCCGCGGCCAAATCAGTCCCCAAAGTGCTCAGAAGACCAGGTGGAGAAGAACAAGGTGGGACGGAAAAGGGTTACGGATGGGGCCGAGGGGGAAAGGGGGAGGAGACGGGAGATGGGGCACCCAGGGAGAAATTATGAGATGAAGAAAGATTACGAAGGAAATGATGACGGGAAAGGAATGAGAAGAGGGCGGAAGAAGAGGAAGAGAGGAGGAGGAGGAGGAGGAAGGAAGAGGAAGAGAGGAGGAGGAGGAGGAGGAGGAGGACGAGAACAAAGAGGAGCTGGTGGGTAGAAACATGGAAAGAAGCACAAAAGGAAGGAAAATAAGAACAAATTCCAAAAAGAATGAAATAAGAAAAATGATCACAGCGCATGGATGACGTACAGCTGGTGGTGGCATGTGGCACAAGAACTCTATAGTATTAAAAGAAATCAAAGGAGTCGTATGATTGCCTATCTCGATTTACCTTTACGAAAAGAGGCTTAGTTGGAGATTGTACACGCGCACGCTCAGGTGTGTGTGTGTGTGTGTGTGTGTGTGTGTGTGTGTGTGTGTGTGTGTGTGTGTGTGTGTGTGTGTGTGTGATTCATCATGGTCTTGGATCACGTGATCGATAGCTACTACCCTCCCAGATGAGAGCTCAGAGCTCATATATGACCGATCAATGGGTAATGCTGTGACCTGACACACACACACGCACAAACTTCCCGCCCACGAGAGTTGGAGTAACGGCTCGCAGCGCAGCGATACTGAAATTATTTCAGCCCTGGGCGGGATTCGAACTCGCAAAGCTGGGTTAACAGTTGTGAACGCTACCACTGCGCCGTCGAGGCGTGTGTGCGTTTCACCATGGTCTTGCATCACGTGTTGGACTAGTGATCGACAGCTATTTCCCTTCCGGAAGAGAGCTCATATATGACCGATCTATGGGTAACGCTGTGACCTTACACGCACACACACTCCCGGCGAGAGTTGGGAGTAACGACCCTCAACGCAGCGATACTGAAATTATTTCAGACCTGGGAAGGATTCGAACCCGGACCTCAGTAGTGGCACCTGGGAACTGTAACCACTGCACCACGAAGTGTGTGTGTGTGTGTGTGTGTGTGTGTGTGTGTGTGTGTGTGTGTGTGTGTGTGTGTGTGTTTACCTCCCCTATGAGATCACACGACGCCCTTGTCGACCCCCGGTAATCCTGAGCAAACACAAACTCTGGACTACAACAACAACAACAGGATCGTCCCAAGTTGTGACACGAAATGCCCATCAATCTCTCAAGCGCTCAACCCGCTACGACGCGGACCGCGCCGCCCCTTTGCACCCTTCCGCGTCCTACCAACAAACCCGCGGGTTCGCCCGATAACGGATACCTGAAATGGGGCGTCAGAGAGAATCATCTCCCTCCCGCCCTCGTCTCCTTCTGGAGGTGCATCCCTGAGGGTATGGTTTGGTCTTAGAACCGGACCTAACGCCTATTAACTTGCCTTTCGTTTTACAAAGGATTACAAAGGCGGAGCATGTCGACACCAGCTGTCAAATGGTGACTACTCTATCTAAAAAAATAAATAATAATAAATAATCAAATAATAAATAAGCAATACAAATAAATTAATAAATAATAATGATAATAAAATGACACAAAGACAACACAAATAAGAGTCAACGTTTCTTCTCAAAACGAGGTATAGGAGGACCCAAGAACAGTTACATATTGGAGTGGGACATTTTCAGACAGAGAAGTTCAAAACACAATTTGTTATCATTACCATACCCATGGGCTCAGCCACGAATACTCTAAGCTAAGTAAAATCGCCGAGCTGATTAACACCAGACAATTTCATTCAGCCAGAGGGGGGATGGGGAGGGGGGAAGGGCATCCCAACCCCCAACCCCCACCTCCTGCTGTCACTCCTCAATCGTGTCCAAGTTGCCTGGATCTTTCCATCTCTATCATCATTATTATCAATATATCGTTTTGCGCCAAAACCGTATCCACTGTCGAGCAGTGTCATTTGTTTCCTTAAGGTCTTGGTCGGAACACTGAGGACCCATCTGACATTATTGGAGATAGATAGATATAGGGCAGGATAGATAAGATGGGGGAGAGGGTGGGAGGGGGGATTTGGGGGTCTAGTGGAAGGAAAGAGTGAAATGGAAGGAAGTAAGAGTTATGATAGATGTGGGGCAGACCCACTTGCTCGGGTAGTTTATAGTCTTTAAGAGAATACGGCCCATTGTCTCTATTCATTTCTCCATAAGGACATTCAGTATTGATATTAAATCTAAGGTTGTCTTTGGTTTTGCTTACTTTTGCCCTTGCCCCGTTTAACGCTACCCAGTCTTTCCTGCTGAGATTTTATCTTTGAAGCAGCGTTTCATCCATCTCTATTCCTCCCCGGGACATCTGTCAACCTTCCTTATTCAAACCCAGTCTTTCCTGGTGACGTTTGATCTCTGAGGCAGAGTTTCATCCATCTCTATTCCTCCCCGGGGCATCTGTCAACCTCCTTTATTCAAACCCAATCTTTCCTGCTGAGGTTTGATCTTTGAGGCAGCGTTTCATCCGTCTCTACCCCTCCCCGGGACATCTGTCAACCTCCCTTATTCAAACCCAGTCTTTCCTGCTGAGGTTTGATCTTTGAGGCAGCGTTTCATCCATCTCTATCCCTTCCCGGGACATCTATCAACCTCCCTTATTCAAACCCAGTCTTTCCTGCTGAGGTTTGATCTTTGCGAGGGTTTCATCCATCTCTACCCCTCCCCGGGACATCTGTCAACCTCCCTTATTCAAACCCAGTCTTTCCTGCTGAGGTTTGATCTTTGAGGCAGCGTTCCATCCATCTCTATTTGTCAACCTCTCCCACTTGAACGACAAAAGGTTACTCAGCTACTTAGCTTAGGAACACAAAAGGGCTGCTCACGCTTCCTAAGGATGCGGTCATCCTTTTCTTCCATTCCGTTTATTTTAATTTAAAAAACGTGATTACAATCTCGTCCAGGCTTGGCTATGTAGTTCTTTTGTGTGTTCCCATTGAAATAATGTGCACAAGACACAAGTCCTTCGACACGTTTTCCGTTTATTTGACTTTCAAACGTGATTACAATCTCGTCCTGGGTTGGCTATGTAGTTCTTTTGTGTGTTTCCATAGAAATAATGTACACATGACACAACTTCAACAAGTAGTCTTTCTCTAAAGCACAGGTTCCCAACCTTTTCCGACCATAGGACCCCCTGTTGTCATGTCTAAGCAGTCCAGCACCCCTATCTTGTTATTAGAAGGATAAAAGAAAGTGAAGTCTACTGCTGGATGATTTATTTTCTTGATTCCTTAGAACTGAAACAAATTGACGATATTGTTTGTAGAAGAAATAAGAACACACAAGAAAAATAAAACAGCATGGAAAAAAAGTCAAATATGCACAACTGGGTAATCTATGATGCATATGTCAATGTGATTTTTGTGTGCATCACTTCCTAGCACCCCCTATAATTTATTTCAGCACCCCAGGTTGGGAAACGCTGATCTAAAGAGAATCATACGATACATTTTGGGCCAACTGGGCCTTTAACCCTTTCAGCACGAGGATCCTGTCCTCTGCTGAATAAAATCGCCTGACACTATCCAGAAGAAACTATGCGAGAAGAAAACTGGCAAAAACTGGTTTACCAACAGTGGTTAAGGAATGGAACAGACTTAGTTATCATGAAGTGAACACTGAAACAATAGGTTGTTTTCAGAAGAGATTACGTAACTTTATGGGTGGGGACGATAGATGTAAGGGACGTGGAACTACCTAGTGTAGGCCTTACGGTCTCTTGCAGCCACCTCCATTCATATGTGAAGGGGTTAATCGCAGTGTAAAGGATTAATCCTTTCTGTACTAAGGGTTAATTCTCCTTTGTTCTGGCTGCCAACAAACTATTCTATTCATCCCCGTGGTGCTCGTTCCAGTCGCTCGTTCAAGTTCCTCCAGCTGCCGCCAGAGGATTCTATTCAGCCGAAGCTTCCCCTCGAATTAAAACCCATCTCGCAGACAACGGCAATCGTTTTTATGCTTTTGGCTGCCGTCAGCAACCCTCACCCTCCCGGGATTTAAAGGTTAAGGGAGTTAATCCTTTGAACAACTGTTGTACAATTTTACACAAAACAAAACACAATCTTAATGAGTGTTCATCACTGGCAGCTTATATATGACACAATCACAACATATCCGGGTTGGAGGACTTATGGCAAGACTCCGAGAGGGCGAGTCTTCTACGTGACGTCAGTGCCATCATCCACTGACGCCGTGGGCCATCCAACAACAACTAAAACAACAACAACAACAACAACAGGACCTCTCTCAAGTACCAAAACTCAAAAGAAGGTATTTAAAGATGACGTCACTCTATAACACCCACCCTTGTTAAGGAGCAATTGGCCTCGTTACTTGATCTTCCATTGTGTAGCCTATGGAGATCTCGACCCCCTGCCACTCATTCATCGCGCAAACCGTGGGGTGCCCTACGGGAACCACTTAAGCCACATCGTACCATAAAAGTACCATTTGCAAGTACTCAACCACATATTATACCCCCCACCCCAACCTTCCTTGGATACAAGATGGGGGGGGGGGAGTCTGGGCATATGGGCCACTTAATGGTCCATTTCATGTCCACTGCTGAACAAAGACCTCTCCCAACTTCGTTCATGAGCCGCACGACCGGCCCAACACTACCACGTCACTCCTGCAAACTTCTCTATAGAATCGCAGGTATAATATTATCAAACGACTTGTTCCTATATAATCTGGGACGAACGACAGATACTGCTTGTAGGGGGTCTTATGAAATGTGGGTCGGAGAGGATTATCTCCCCGTTATTCATCTCAAAACCCATCAATACCCTGAGCACTATCTGGAGGTGCAACCCTGAGGGGATGACACTTGGTCTGGGAACTGGACCCAAGATTTGAATAAACTATTTTTTACTCCATTGCGTCACATAAGGAAAGTTACCAAAGGTGACATAAAATCATACCCACACTAATACAACATTGACAAATCATCCGTTTCTTCCTACAGATATCCCAGGTAGGGTCTGAAGATCGCTGGCGGCTGCTGTAGGGCTGCGGATTTGTTTCAAGTCGGCTACACTAGAGGCAACACTTGTTACTAAATTTTCCACAGGTATCAATGACTTTGAAACCAAAGTCTAGATAAGAACAGGTCGCTTCATTCGTCTCCGTAGTGTCCCTTCAGGAGCAAGAGTAAGTTGGGACACAGGTAACGGAGACGGTCTGGTATGGTAGGGGTGGACGGAGCAAAGAAGAGCAGAAGAGAGGCGAGAGAGAGAGAGAGAGAGAGAGAGAGAGAGAGAGAGAGAGAGAGAGAGAGAGAGAGAGAGAGAGAGAGAGGGGGGGGGGAGAGAGGGGGGAGAGAGAGGAAGGGGAGAGAAAAAGGGAGGGAGAGGGAGAGTGAGAGAGAGTGTGAGAGAGAGAGAGGGAGGAAGAGGGAGGGAGGGAGGAATAGGGAGGGAGAGAGAGAGGAAGGGAGAGATAAAGGGAGGGAGAGAGGGAGAGAGAAAGGAAGGGGGAGGGAGAGAGAGAGAGAGAATATTTTATTGTTTCCAAATCAGGGTATCCGAGTTGGAATGCAATGATGATCACCACCGCCCGAACACGGATGGAATGACAATTCCCGCCACGTCCCCCCCCCCGGGGGGATCATACAAAGTAAGCTTCGACAAGGAGGAGCGGCAGAGGCAGGGTAAGGGGAGGGAGGAAGAGGAGGAGGGGGGAAGAATGGAGGGCAAGGGGGAAGAGGAAAGGGATGAATGAAAGAGAAAAAAGGAAAGGGAAGAGAAGGCAGGAGAGAGGAGGGAAGAACGGAGGAATATGTGTGGGGGGGAGGGGAAGCGGTTGGAAGAGGAAGGGGAAGAAAGAGAAATGAAGGAAAGGGAAGATCAGGGGGGGATGGAGGAGAGGAAAGGATAGAGGAGGAGGGAGGAATGGAGGGGAGAGGAAGGAAAATATGAGGTAGGGTTGGGAATAGGATGTAGAGAGGAGGGAATGAGGGGGAATAGGAGGGATAGTGAAGGTGGGGGAAGAGGAAGGGGAGGAAGGAAAGGAAAAGAAAGGAAAGGGAAGGAGAAGAATGAAGGGAAGGGAAGGAAAGAGGAAGAGAAGGAAAGGGAAGGATGGAAGGGAAGGAAAAGAATGAACGGAAGGGAAGGAAAGCGAAGGAAGAGAAGGAAAGAGAAGGAAAGGGAAGGGATGGAAGGGAAGGGAAGGAAAGAGAAGGAAAAGGAAGGGATGGAAGGGAAGGAAAGAGAAGGAAAGGGAAGGGATGGAAGGGAAGGAAAAGAATGAAGGGAAGGGAAGGAAAGTGAAGGAAGAGAAGGAAAGGGAAGGAAAAGAATGAAGGGAAGGAAAGAGAAGGGAAGGAATGGAAGGGAAGGAAAA
>NC_134797.1:15308384-15318384 GCF_046742065.1 Oratosquilla oratoria | reverse complement strand
CTTTTTCATCATCCGAATGACTTCAAAATCCCTTAAATCCGAAACTCCAAACGACCCACTCTCCTGACTTAGAGGACTCCTCCTCCTCCTCCTCTTCTTCTTTTCAGTCCCAAAACGACTGCAAAAGATCTCTGCTCAGAAACTCCAAACGAACCGAAGATTTTCTAGAGATTTACAGTTTGTTTTCTTATTCCTCCTCCTCCTCCACCGCTGTTCGCCCTCTCTCTTTCTCTCTCTCTCTCTCAGCTTTCTTTCTTGTTGGCTATAACGCCAGCAATCTTTTCGAAAATATCTTGGCCAGATTCTCGTCAAAAGAGCGTCACATGAAAAAAAGTGTGGATATAGAGTAAATACATCATAAACATATATATATAATATATATATATATAATCTAAAAAGAAAGAAAATCAACTTCTATACGATTACAAGTTTGCACGACTATCCACACAGGCATGGGCAGCGAAACAATACTGGCATCCGACGGAAGAAGAGGAAGAAGAAGAGAGAGAGAGAAAAAAGGGGGGTGGGGTTGTTTGAGGTAACCACACAATAAAATATTTTTCTATATTTTGCTCAAGGCCAGCTAATAGCATTCAGATGATAGACGGACTCTTACCATGACATAGGTAGAGAGAGAGAGCGAGAGAGAGAGAGAGAGAAGAGAGAGTCAGTCTCCAACCAACACATAGTACCCTCCATTACCACCGAATCTTCATCAAGACATATATGGTACCTTAATTACCGTCTAGTTCTGCAAATCGTTACGGAAAATGGTGGTGGTTGAGTTCACTTTATCCTACAACCTGGGGAGGTCCGGTATCTAATGTGCTGGACCCGTATGGTGATGAACAAATTCTAATCCAGAAAAAGAGGATTTTTTCTTCTTCAAAACCTCAAGAAAATATATATATATATATATATATATGTATATATATATATATATATATATATATATATATATATATTATATATATATATATATATATATGATGATGGTGGGAAAAAAAAAGTCACGGGTCTAATTCCGAGTTTCTGAGTTTATTCCTGACCGGTTTCGCTCTATGCTTCTTCAATGTACCAGCATATATATATATATATATATATATATATATCTATATATATATATAATCACGTGAAAACCACACAGTTGGAACAAAAAAGACTGTAGACAGGGATTCTATATATTTCGATTGCAAACTGCAATCCTCTTCAGTAGATACAAAGTATCTACTGCAGTTTGCAATCGAAATATATAGAATCCCTGTCTCTAGTCTTGTTTTGCTTCAACTGTGGTTTTCACGTGATCGACAAATGTGGTATTACATTTTTCATCAATATATATATTAAGGGTAAATATGGGCAGGAGGTCTTCTCTCAAACAAGTTTCATTAAAAGTGATAGACAATTCAGCATGCTCAATTTTCTTATGGATATCCTTAAGAAAATTCAGCATGCTGAATTGTCTATCACTTTTAATGAAACAATACACACACACACATATATATATATATATATATATATATATATCTATATATATATATATATATATATATATAATTGAATAAATAACCAAATAAATAAGTCAATAAATCAAGAAACACTAATAAACAAGTATGCGATATATCAAGAGAAGAAATATATATTGGCGACTGAGAGGGCTACCTGCTCAGCAACTGCCCCCCCCCTTGGCGAGAAGCCCCCCCCCCCCACTGTTAATTGAGGAGCGAGAGAACTCGTCCGTTTCCTGACAGACCCTTGTTTTGCTTTCGGATTGATTGCTGCATCCATCATCAACTTTCCCTCTTTCTACTACGAACCTCCCGCCATGAAAAACGGAACACACGCACGCATACGCCTCGATGGTGTGGTGGTATCGCGCTCGGCCCCTCATTCAGCGGTCTGAAGGATTTTTATTTATCTATTTACTTATTTATTTATATATTACTATTATTATTATTTTTATTTATTTACTTTTTAGCATCGCTGCATTGCGGGCCAGCACTCCAACTCTTTTCGCGCGTAAGGACAGCATTACCGATAGATCACTCCATATGGGACTTGAGCTCTCATCCGAGAGGGTAATAGCTGTCGATCAAGCGTCCAACATGTGATCCAAGACCATAGTAAATCACATCCAACTGAGTACAGCTGGCATCACTGATAGTCTCTTCGACAGTCGGTTATCGTGGCTTCCTGGGTCTCTGACATGAGCGATGAGGTCATCAATTAATCAACTATTTTTGGATGCATTTCAAAATTCAATACCTCATCTATCTAGCTTTTCCAAAGTGTACCTTATAACTGATAACGACTACAGTTAATCGACAGAATCCACCTCATAATATCTTATCTATTTAGGAATTATAAAACGAACAATGCATCTACATGAAAACCATGTTTTTCTCAATGGAGTTTGTAAATATAATATTGCACAGCCTTACCTCAAGCCGTTTCTGGTATATTTTAATATTATTCTCTTGTTTCTGGTCACATGTAATCATGACCCCATATCCGTTTTCTTTAACCTCTCTTCATTGCACCGTTTTCCACCACCACGGCGCAAAAAAAAAAAAAAAAAAAAAAAAAAATTACCAGCACCATATTTCTTCTTTATCGTTTATTCATAAATCTTACTAAACGTAAACACACTAGACCCATTCATTCACATACAGTGTAATAGCACATAAACATCACCATGGTCTCGGATCACGCGTTGGACTCACGATCGACAGCCATTAACCTCCCGAACGAGAGCTCAGAGCTCGTATGACCGATCTATGGGTAATACTGTAACCTGACACGCACACATACCCCCAAACTCCCCGCCTACGAGAGTTGGAGTAACGACTCGCACCGCAGCGATACTGAAATTATTTCATCCCTGGGCGGGATTCGAACCCGGACACTGTGACAGCAGTTGCGATCGCTACCAATGCGCCATCAAGTCGCGTGTGTGGTGTGTGTGTGTGGTGTGTGTGTGTGTGTGTGTGTGAGAGAGAGAGAGAGAGAGAGAGAGAGAGAGAGAGAGAGAGAGAGAGAGAGAGAGAGAGAGAGAGAGAGAGAGAGAGAGAGAGAGAGAGAGAGAGAGAGAGAGAGAGAGAGAGAGAGAGAGAGAGAGAGAGAGAGAGAGAGAGAGAGGAGAGAGAGGAGAGAGAGAGAGAGAGAGAGAGAGAGAGAGAGAGAGAGAGAGAGAGAGAGAGAGAGAGAGAGAGAGAGAGAGAGAGAGAGAGAGAGAGAGAGAGAGAGAGAGAGAGGGTGTACACTACTGGATATAAAACTGAAACTGTAGTCAAGTCCAAACACCATCCAATCCGTCCGCACGAATAAAACCCAAGAGACGCAGTAGTAAAACAAAAGGGGGCAACACTTACCAAACGAGAAACAGCGGCCACAAGCTGTCAGGGCGTAAATATGACCTATTCCGAAATAGGCAGAACCATTCCCTAAAACCGCGTAGTCAAAGGACAAGTCTCCCACAATGATGATGATAAAATAATCGAGGTTTAAATGTCAACTGGACATTTTCACACTATAATTTTTTTTTTTTTTTTTTTTTTTGGTCATATATCCATGTTTGGGTGTTTGTTTATTTAAAACCTTTCCCTGCACCTTACCTCGCTGTGGACCAAAAGGTCTCCTGTTGCATGCCCGGCCACTGTGACTTACTGTAACAAGACCTGCAGCAAAGGGGTCTGGGAATGTATGGCAACGAAATGTGGACGAGAACGAATAGACGAAAGCCAGGAGATAGGGAGGATCTGAAGAAAGATATGAGAACATAAGAACGAAGAAGACTGCAAGAGACCATAGGGCCTACACTAGGAAGCTCCGTAAATGTGGACGAGAACGAATGGGAAGGGTACAGAATGGACGGGGGGATGGGGGGACGCGAAAGGAGGAAGAGTGAGGGGGAAGAGAGAAGGGAAAGGTCCAAGAAAAGAGCACTGAAGAGGAGTGGCGTGAAGAGAGGGATATTGGAAACACGAGAGGGGCGAAGAGAAGGACTGCGAAAATGGGAAGAAACGAAGGGAAGGACACAAAGGGGGGAAAGGGGTAAGAACAACGGTGAAAGAAAGACAAAGGAAAGGAAGGACAACAGTGAAAGGAAAGTGCATAGAAAAGGGAAGAGGAGGAAGTACATTAGAAGGAAAGGAAAGGAAATGTAATCACTAAACAACGTGGTGAACCCCCCCCCAAAAAAAAAAAAAAAAAAAAAAGAGGAGGAGGAAGCGAAAGCCGTGGTTGAAGGCCAAGAGAAAGGGGGCGGGGGAGGAAGAGGAAGGTCTCTGGAAGGGCGAAGGAGGGGAAGGGCCATATGGACTAGGGTCAAGGTGCAAGGGGAACAAATCCACGAAAGGGGCAATGGTTGCGGTCTGAAAAGAAACACGAGAAGACAATGAGGGGAGGTGGCGAGGGGGAGATGGGGTGGGCGAGGGGGAGAAGGGGTGGGCGAGGGGGAGAAGGGGTGGACGCGGGGGAGAGGGGGTGGGTGAGGGGGAGAGGGGTGGGCGAGGGGGAGAGGGGTGTGGGCGTGGGGGAGAGGGGGTGGGGGAGGGGGGAGATGGGGTGGGCGAGGGGGAGAGGGGGTGGGCGAGGGGGAGGGGATGGTGCTATAGAAAGGTCAAAGGTCACGGTGAGGGGAATGTGAGCGAGACTAGTGACAAAATGGGGAGGGGGAACGCATAGAACGAGTGAGAAAAAATGTCGAGAGAGAGAGAGAGAGAGAGAGAGAGAGAGAGAGAGAGTGAGAGTGAGAGAGAGAGAGAGAGCGGGGGGGGGGTTAGATAAGATAGACGAGGGAAAGGGATGACAAAGATGAAGGAAAAGACGAAAAGAGAGTGACCATATGCGCAAGGGGAAAGGACAAGAAAGAACTGGAGAACTACAAGGACGTGGGGCGAGGGAGGGGGGGAACGGGAAGAGCACAAAGGGGAAAAGAGGGGAAACAAATAAAGAAGGGGAACGGAAAACGAGAATTGTGTTTAGGGGAAAAGGGGAAAGGAGGAGAGTAAATAAAGCCCAAAAGGTTGGAGGAGAAAGTAGGGAGAAAGGAGGGAAGAGAACGGAGGGTACGGGGGGGAAGGGGAGGGGAGGATAGGGGGGAAGGGGCAAGGGGGAGGATAGGGAAGGGGAAGGGGAGGATAGGAAAGGGGAAGGGGGGAAGGGGGATGATAAGGGGAAGGGGGCAAGGGGGAGGAGAGGGGGAGGTTATGGAAGGGGAAGGGGGGAAGGGGGAGAATAGGGAAGGAGAAGGGGGAGAAGGGGAGGATAGGGAAGGGGGAGAAGGGGAGGATAGGGAAGGGGAAGGGGGAGGATAGGGAAGGGGAAGGGGGAGGATAGGAAAGGGGAAGGGGGGAAGGGGGATGATAAGGGGAAGGGGGCAAGGGGGAGGAGAGGGGAAGGTTATGGAAGGGGAAGGGGGGAAGGGGGAGAATAGGGAAGGGGAAGGGGGAGAAGGGGAGGATAGGGAAGGGGGAGAAGGGGAGGATAGGGAAGGGGGAGAAGGGGAGGATAGGGAAGGGGGGGAAGGGGGAGGATAGGGAAGGGGAAGGGGGAGGATAGGGAAGGGGGGAAGGGGGTAGACGAGGGACTAAAAGAACCACAAGTCTGTCACGATAAGTGCACACAGCCAGCTTATCCACTCGACCACGATGCTAACCCCTCCCCCCTTAGCCTTCTCCTCCTCCCCCTCTTCCTTCTTCTTCTCCCTCCTCCTCATATTTCTCCTCCTTCCCCTTCCTTCTACTCTTTCCCAGTCACACTTTGCTGATTTTGTTCAGGAAGATGTATTTATTTTCTTCAGCTGGGAAGAGAGAAAGAGAAAGTGTGAGAGAAAGTGTGAGAGAAAGTGAGAGAGAAAGTGAGAGAGAGAGAGAGAGAGAGAGAGAGAGAGAGAGAGAGAGAGAGAGAATGCCTGTTCACCAGAACAATCTAAACAAAGAGTTCCATCGAAACGAACGTAAGCCGGGGTGGGGGGAATGTAGGGCTAAAAAGGACAATGGGAGGATGGGGGAAGTGTAGGGGAAGGAAGGAGGGGAGTGGGGAGAGGAGGAGGAGGAGGAAGAGGAGGAGGAGGAGGAAGAGGAGGAGGAGGAAAGATGGGTAAAGGTGGAGGAGGTGGGGAGGGGGAAAGTGGGGTAGGAGAGGGGAATGAGGTTGGAAGGCTATGGAAGATGAAGATGGCGATCAAACTTACGGGTTTACTCCTGACGCCTTCTCCTAAACACACACACACACACACACACACACACACACACACACACCTCGTGGCGCTGTGGTTAGAGTTCTCGCCTGCCACTACAGCGGTCCAGGTTCGACTCCTGCCCAGGGGTGAAATAATTTCAGTATCGCTACGCTGCGGGGTGTTACTCCAACTCTCGTGGGCGGGGAATTGGGTGTGTGTGTGCGTGTAAGGTCACAGTATTACCCATAGATCGGTCATACGAGCTCTGAGCTCTCATCCGGGAGGTTAATAACTGTCGATCATGAGTCAAACACGTGATCCAAGACCATGGTGAATCACACACACGTCCGCACACACTCCTCCGCTTGACCACTACTCCCAACTTGGAGGGAATCTGTGAGGAAGAAAGGTCCTTTGTGACCCGTAGACCTCTCGGCCAGGACGCCTTCAGTGTCCTTCACCGTCCTTCATCGTCCTTCCCGTTTGCATAGTCCTCCAAGTCTCCTTTGTCTTTCGCACTATCTTCCTCACAATTAATCTTCTTTGCCCATCCTCTTCGTTCTTTACTTCGTCTTCTTTGCGTCTTTGTCTTTGTCCTTCAAAGTTCTGGTTTATCCTTCACAACGTCTCCCTCTCCCCTTCGATAGGACTTCTATCCTTAACGTTTTCTTCTTCCTTCACGCCCTTTCCTCTGCCTTCCTCCACGTCCTTTCCAGTCTTCTTCGTCCTTCACAGAGTCTTCCAGCGAGCTGTCTTCACATCTCGCCGCCCTTTCCAGGACATGAAATAAACATTTGCCTCGGCGTCTAAGAGTTCGCAAAATCGTTCCTCCGATTGACGAGGACAGGGTCACGTGACCCTTGACAACTCCGTCGAGATTCGAATACAAAGACTTCGTCGTAGCCAACGCCCTCTTGCCTGAACACATCTGAATTGGGTCTCGACCCTCGGAGGTTCAGTTCAGGCGCCCCCCGCCCTCAACTCCTCCCCTCAGGATCAGTGCCTGGATCCTGGCGGCTGACGAAATGTATACAACGATCCAAATTGCTCAAAATGAATAGGTTCCAGTTAGGTGTCCGTGTGTGTGTGTGTGTGTGTGTGTGTGTGTGTGTGTGTGTGTGTGTGTGTGTGTGTGTGTGTGAGAGAGAGAGAGAGAGAGAGATTCACCATAATCTTGGATCACGTGTTGGATTCGTGATCGACAGCTATATCCCTCCCGAAAGAGAGCTCAGAGCTCATATATGACCAATCTATGGATAATGCTGTGACCTTACACGCACGCACACACCCAACTCCACGCCCACGAGAGTTTGAGTAACGACTCGAAGTGCAGCGGTACTGAAATTATTTCAGACCTGGGCGGGATTCGAACCCGGAAAGCCGTAGTGGCAGTCAGGAACTCTAACCACTACGACACGAGTCGTGTGTGTGTGTGTGTGTGTGTGTGTGTGTGTGTGTGTGTGTGTGTGTGTGAGTGTGTGTGCATGTAAGCGTGCGCGGTGTGTATGAATAATGCTACTTCTCTGTTATCAATACAGGATGTTAGTCTTATCTCTGCAATAACTGAATGTAACATTATATATAATGTCATGTTTTTCAGGCAATAAGGATGCAGCGATGAAGGCACCACCTATAGATAGAAATGAACACAATAACGTTGTCGTCAAACTTCCGAAACCAGCTGTACCTGAGGTTGGAGCCACCACCTTTGCCCTAAGTACTAGGGCAGTCAAGGCAAATATTTACATTTCAAGATATTTTTTATCACTTTATGGCCACGATTGTGAATGAAGCTTCTGTTTTATCGACTTTGAGGAAAGTGAAAATGGCAATAGTTCAAATCGGAGGTATTGCCATACGAAATCGTCTCGCTTTTCTCAAGACCTGAGATTGGGTATAGTGGTTGTCATTGTGTAAATCACTTTCGCCTTACGCACGTTGCTCGTACGATCTCCACTATGAATATGCCCATCACTCAACAAGAACAGGACGCGGGAGCGTCTCGTTCTAACATAACCTGGGTTTTGGTACACTTTGAAATCAATCATGACAAAGGAGAAGAAAGAGAAGATTCGCTAACCGTCTTCTCGGTCGCGGTCGTGATCGCCAAATTGACTTCCCGATCGTGGTCGTGACGCTTTCGATGGGACGCGAAGGGAATATAGGTACGCAATATTTCGACTTCCGGTTGCATTGTGTTACCTGCTACAGTCATACGAAAAGAGAGAGAGGGAGAGAGGGGAGAGAGAGAGAGAGAGAGAGAGAGAGAGAGAGAGAGAGAGAGAGAGAGAGAGAGAGAGAGAGAGAGTGTGTAAACAAACATACAAGTCAACAGACAAACAAACCTGTGCCCTTGTTCGACTTCGCTACGGGATTGAGAACACGCACCTGCAACAAAGAAAAAAAGAAAAACGTCAGTAAGCACATCGGAATAAACACACACACACACACACACACACACACATATATATATATAAATATATATATATATATATATATATATATATTTCACGATTTCAGTCAGGCGAGATTTGACACTATGCATAGTTTATTCTGATTGATCTCCATCCCTTTGGTTTAATACTAACTTGAAATCATCAACTTATACCAGTTGTCTTCTACCTCCCTTCTCATAGTCCCTTCACTGTAACGCACCAAAATCATAATATTCCGGGAATCATCAAACGACTTTATTCAGCTGAGGGGGAGTCTGGACTTCAGTTGAAGGGCGACCTCAGACCTGAACGAGGTTCACAGCGACCCCACTGAAGCAGATCACGCGTCATAGTGTAAAATCACGCGTCATAGTGTAAAAAAACGTCTACACATACTCCTTGCACCATTTACCTATCTATTTATTCAAGCATTTATTTGTTTTGTTTATATATATATATATATATATATATATATATATATATATAAATGTATGTATGTATATATATATATCCCCCTCAGCCCACTTTAGACCTCCAAAGCCATAAGAGGAAGGAGAATGAACTTCCTCCTTCTGCCCCTTCTTCAAGTGCCTGTCTGCCATACCAGACACATGAACCTCGGCACGCGTGCTTGCATTCGCGCGCGTCAGCGACGGCCCCGAGTGCCAATTAGGGGCCAACCCGTCCGCTTCCAAGTGGCACCACCGAAGAAAGCGGCCACGTCAGGCACTCGCGCGGCCCCCGCGGCGTAGGTGCGCGTGCATGCCATTACGGGGGAGGGGGAAGGAGGAGGAGGAAAGGGAAGAGGAAGGGGAGGAAGAGGGGGAAGGTGAGGATGAGGAGGAAGATGAAGAGGAGGAGGAAGATGAAGAGGAGAAGGAAGATGAAGAGGAGGAGGAAGACCAGAAGGAAGAGGAGAATGAGGAAGAGGGGGAAGGTGAGGATGAGAAGGAAGATGAAGAAGAGGAGGAAGAGCAGAAGGAAGAGGAGAATGAGGAAGAGGGGGAAGGTGAGGAAGAGGAGGAAGATGAAGAAGAGGAGGAAGAGCAGGAGAAGGAAGAGGAGAATGAGGATGAGGAGGAAAAGAAGGAAGCGGGGGAAGATGAAGAAGAGGGGGAAGATGAAGAAGAGGAGGAAGAGCAGGAGAAGGAAGAGAAGAAAGAGGTCAATATTACTGTGTAACAGTAGGCGAAGGGGAAGGGAAAGAGAGGAGAGAGCAATATGTATAAATAAATAAATAAATAATAATAAATAAAATAAAATGGAACAGTGAGAAAGACAAGTCCAAGGTGAAGGCTGAAGAAGACAACGATGACTGGAGGAGGAAGAGGAGGAAGAGGAGGAGGAACAGGAGTTGGAGGAGGAGGAGGTCTCTGTTACT
>NC_134797.1:15295884-15303384 GCF_046742065.1 Oratosquilla oratoria | reverse complement strand
TCCAACACAAGCCTAACAACTTCGGCCGACGCCACCACATCCAGCTCCGAGAGGAATCTCCACCGACCTTCGCCACTGCATCCAGCTGCACATACGACCGACGAGACACCTTCGCCACTGCATCCAGCTGCACATACGACCGACGAGACACCTTCGCCACTGCATCCAGCTGCATAACACGAACGACGAGACACCTCCGCCGCTGCATTTTCCAGCTGCACAATACGAGCGACGAGACACCTCCGCCGCTGCATAATACGAGCGACGAGACACCTCCGCCGCTGCCCAACAGCTGCGTCGAGTGAAGACGCGTACAAGCTCTTACAAGCCCCCCCCTTTTTTTTTTTAAACATTCATACATGCATACATATTCGTATAGTGTGCTCCCTTCCTCATACCTTCTGAAAAATCAACAGAGCACTAACCTTTCCCTACAATTGCAGCAGTGCCCGTGACACACACACACACACTTTTATTCTGCTGATGGAGATTCCTCCAGACTGTGGAAGTCGACGCGCTTGAGAGCGAGTTACACTCCACATTGGCCCTCTAATGGCTAATACTCGAGAGACCAACTCTCAAGTTGGACCTCGGGAACGTGACAGCTGTTTCCCTTCACCCGGCACGTATGGCACGAAGAATGAGGAGGATTGAGGGGGGAGGGGAGGGGAGGGGAGGGGAGGGGAGGGGAGGGGGAGTGAGGGAGGAAGAGAGGAAGAGAGAAAGAGAGAGATGGGGAAGAGAAGAAGAGAAAAGAAGGGTACGGCGAAAAGGAGGGCAGTCGAGGAGGAAGAAGAGGAGGATAAGAAAGAGGAGGAAGAGGAGGAGGAGGAAGAGGAGGAGGAAGTGATGAAAAACACAGGTGGAGAGTATGACGAAAAGAAGGAGGAGGAATAAGAGAGGGAGGAGGAGGAGGAAGTGATGAAAAACACAAGTGGAGAGTATGACGAAAAGGAGGAAGAGGAATAAGAGAGGGAGGAGGAGGAGGAGGAGGAGGAGGAGGAGGAGGAGGAGGAGGAGGAGGAGAAATTGGACGGAAAAACAAAAGTGGAGAGTATGACAAAGAATAGGAAGAATGGGAGGGGAGGAATGAGTGGATAGGAGAAAATGGGGAGAGGAGGGAGTAAATGGCGACAGAGACGGGAAAAAATAATGGTTAAGGATAGAAGAATATGTAAAAATGGGAAGAGAGAGAGAGAGAGAGAGAGAGAGAGAGAGAGAGAGAGAGAGAGAGAGAGAGAGAGAGAGAGAGAGGGGGGGGTGACGAGGAGGAAGAGGAAGAGATAAGGTTGGAGGTGGCGAGGATGACAGACGTGGGGTTGGGGGAGTTGTGGTTGGGGGAGTTGTGGTTGGGAGTTGTGGTTGGGGGAGTTGGGGTTGGGGGAGTTCTGGTTGGGAGGAGTTGGGGTTAGGGGAGTTTTGGTTGGGAGGAGTTGGGGTTTGGGGTGTGGTTAGGGGGGAGTTGTGGTGGGGGAGTTTTGGTTGGGAGGAGTTGGAATTGGGGGAGTTTTGGTTGGGGGAATTGGGGTTGGGGGAATTGGGGTTGGGGGAATTGGGGTTGGGGGAGTTGAGGTTGGGGGGAATTGAGGTTGTGTGTTGAGTTGAGATCTGAGGAGGTTCCAGAGCGGATGGTACTTCCCTATTTATTCCGGCTTCCGCCAGGTGATTTAATTTAACCTCTGTGGCTACCCCCTTGGAAGTGCCATGGGAGACTATAACAGAAAAGAGAATGTCCAGAAAGAATCGATAGATTAAGAGACACAGAGAGAGAGAGAGAGAGAGAGAGAGAGAGAGAGAGAGAGAGAGAGAGAATACACAGAGTAAGAAACGCCCAGGAAGAAAAACCTGGGCGCCGGAGACCAACACTATCCCGACGTATTGACAAGGTCTACGTTCTTGGACAGAGAGGGAGGGAGGGGGAGAGAGAGAGTGGGAAAGAGAGAAAGAGAGAAGAGAGATGGCGAGAGAGAGAGGAAGGAAGGAGGGAGAGAGAGTGAGTGTGGTGGGAGGAGAGAGGTGGAAGGGGAGAGAGGGGGGCGAGAGAGAGGTGGGTGGCGAAAGGAGGGGCGAGAGAGAGAGAGAGAGAGAGAGAGAGAGAGAGAGAGAGAGAGAGAGAGAGAGAGAGAGAGAGAGAGAGAGAGAGAGAGAGAGAGAGAGAGAGAGAGAGGGAGAGAGAGAGAGAAAGTTAAGGGTGCGGGGTTGGGGGTGCACGGCGACTCATACTCCCCCCAACCCCCATGGGAATTCAGGGAGGGGCGAGGGGGGATTGCGGGGGAGGAACATGGGCGGGGGGTTCTCGACAGAGGCGAGAGTAAGGCAGGTCGTAAAGCGATGACGGGGTTGCCGAGTGGCGGACTGGTTGCAACCTGAATCAGCTACCAAGATCACGACTGTGGCAACAATGTTGCATATAAATACTTTTTACAATATAAGGGCTATCCTTGTGTGTGACAACAATATTTACAATATACAATTTTTATTATAACTGACATATATAATTGACCAAGATTACAAATTTTATTATACTACAAAGCTACATACGTTAAGGGGACACTACAGTAGTGGCGTGTTGCCACACGAACCAGTCATAGTGCTTGCAGGCAAAGATATTTTTATTTATTTATTATCAAATTTCTATTTAGCTGTTATTATAGTCCCGATATTCTTGTTATCAACATATTTGTCACCATCATCAAGCTGTATAATCATAACCGTGGTCATTCATTATCATTAATATCAAACCATCCTCAAAATATGTTATCTGACATTTGACATACGTTGGTGGCTGTGGCCGGCTGTCTGGGGGCAGCGGATCTCTAAAACCGAGATCGCCCCACCCCCACTCCCCCGGGGAGTGAAGTGAGCGAGCAATGGTTTATCATAATCACGTCACAATCATCATGATTATTACTGAATGATGCTCTTTGGTGTGTCCTGCGTGTTCCTGTGACGGTTCCATTTGTCACAGAACACACTGCAGAATTGAACAAATGGACCACAGGACACGATTTGGATAAAATATCCACTAAACAATCACAATTCCCATTCGAAAAGTCACACACACACACACATGTAAACACGTGGACAGGTGTAAAACGCACGCACATATACCGGCAAAAAATAAATAAAATAAAATAAAATAAATAAATCACACCAAAGGAACCAATTGCTGAAATAACGAATGACAACAAAGCTTGACACGCACAAAGACAAGACATGCACGTACACACATACACACACACACACACATCTTGATCACAACACATTTTTTCTTGTGTATACTATCAGAACAATCGGCGAGTTTCGCGCAAAATAAGAGTTAATCTGAGGGGTGGAAATGATCATTTAATAGGACGACCACAAACCACCCGCACGCATAAAAACCTAGTCACTAAAGTTCTCACACACACACACACAGCCAGAGAACCGGGGTTCGATTCCCCAGCCGGGCGGAGATAAGTTGGGTTTGTCTCCTTTCACGTGTAACCCCTGTTCACCTAGCAGTGAGTAGGTACGGGACGTTAGTCAAGGAGTTGTGACCTTGCTGTCCCGGTGTGTGGTGTGTGAGTGGTCTCAGACCTACCCAGAGATCGGCAAATAATGAGCTCTGAGCTCACTGCCATAGGGTGGTGTCTGGCTGTCTCGACAGAGACTGCAGCAGATCCGAGGTGAATACACACACACACACACGCAGACCCTTTGTACGAACAAACATCCTGCGCTCGACCTGACAAGTTGACAGATGTGGGTGGGCCAGCGTGTCTTACTGACAGATGCAGATCTCTTCCCGGAGGGAAAAATTAATATCGAAACCGACAAGTGGAACAATCACACTAAGAGCATCTCTTAAGAACGGATGTGATGCTTGAGATTATGGTGGTGACAGGGACAGGGACAGGGAGAGGGACAGGGACACACACACACACACACACATGTATACTTCCAATTATACTTTCATGGTGGAGATGAGTTGAACGCAAATTTTCATATATGTGTATGTAACTCAGCATACAAATATATAAGAAAAAATGCGTTTAACCTTTATCTCTCTTGATAGCCTAGTTGGAAAGTCACTGCCGCACTTGTCATGAGGATGCCGGGTTCGAGTCCTGGGCAGTACCACATTTCAATTTCAGCATGCTGGCCTTTGATGGCTTAGAATTAAAGTGCATCGTGGTTGTTAAAATGTATCTCTAATCATTGGGACCCATGCAGTGTTGTACATATATATATATATATATATATATATATATATATATATATATATATATATATATATATGATAATAAGAACACGGGTACGTGTGTTCACTTATGCAAAGTGGTCTACTTTGCATATATATATATATGTGTGTGTGTGTGTGTGTGTGTGTGTGTGTGTGTGTGTGTGTGTGTGCGCGCACGTGTGAAAGACAGACAGACATACAGAGAGAGAGAGAGAGAGAGAGAGAGATGCGTTCACCCCCAAATGATACAAAGAAGACCCAAGTTCCATCTGGGACAGAGTAACTCCACCAAGCGACTATAAGGAGATGATGTGGAGCGCGTCGGCCAAGGGGGTTTTTAAGATCCCATTTCCATGAGTAAATATGTATATATGTATGAAGATATGTAGATGTGTATGTACGCACACACGCATACACACACGGGAGAGGAATAAAACTCTTAAATGGCAAAATTTAAACATGCTATCCAGGCTAATTTCAGACGATATTTTTCAGTTTTTGAGGAACACCCAGAATTGAACGAGTTAATATATCGATTAGCGACACACTTTAATACATTTGTTCAGGCGAACGCCAGGTGATTTCATCCGATTCAAGATGATCCGTGAAGGCAAATACGAGGTGCTTTTTATTCATCGCGGCACGCTAACCTTCCACTAATTCGACAAAACTCTAAACTAACACTAAAGCCATAAGGAAACCCTTATCCATCTCAAAGCCCGTGGGAGTAACATTACACACACACACACACACACACACACACACACACACACACACACAAAATCTCCCCATTCTTAGCCATTCTTCATAGTCCCTCAGAAGCGTCGAGTTCAGTTTCTGGTGAGGCGATTCCCCGCTGTCGTCTCCGTTACACAAAAACTGTGTGAATAAAACCGAAGATATAGCTGTAATGAAAGAGAGAGAGAGAGAGAGAGAGATGAGAGGGAGAGTGAGTGAGTGGAGGAGAGGAGGAAGGAAAGGGTGGTGTGTGTGTATGTGTGTGTAAGAGAGAGAGAGAGAGAGAGAGAGAGAGAGAGAGAGCAGTGCAAGACGGGGCAAATCCCTTCGAGGCAAGCGAGAGAAAGCCAAGGAGAGAACGAGATAGCGAGGGTAATCGAGGACACCATCCCAGTCCTACCTACCTACCTACCTACCTCTCTCTTCCTCTGAGGCGGAGGTCGACTTCCTGCAACCGGATAATACCTCTGCCTTCGGGGTGCACCGCCAGGAAAGGGGATTCTTCCAATAACATAAATAAAATGATAGTGAGCGAGACAGAGGGAGAAAGAGAGGAGAAAGGAAGAACTGGAAGACAAATATATATGGGAAATGATGGTGGAAATGGGATGGAATGAGCGAGAGTAGAGAGTAGAGAGAGAGAGAGAGAGAGAGAGAGAGAGAGAGAGAGAGAGAGAGAGAGGAGAAAGGAAGAACTGGAAGACAAATATATATCGGAAACGATGGTGGAAATGGGATGGAATGAGCGATAGTAGAGAGTAGAGAGAGAGAGAGAGAGAGAGAGAGGAGAAAGGAAGAACTGGAAGACAAACTGTAATATATCAAAAATTATGGTGGAAAGGGGATGAAATGAGAGTAGAGAGAGAGATAGATAGATAGAGAGAGAGAGAGAGAGGAGAAAGGAACAACTGGAAGACATAATTGTAATATATCGAAAATGATGGTGGAAAGGGGATGGAATGAGCGATAGTAGAGATTAGCGAGTAGAGAGAGAGAGAGAGAGAGAGAGAGAGAGAGAGAGAGAGAGAGAGAGAGAGAGAGAGAGAGAGAGAGAGAGAGAGAGAGAGCACCACTCCTGAAGTGAACTCCCCAAGTAATCAAATCCGCCTAACTTTCGGGAACCCCTTTTGCTAACTGGCCGCCAAATGAAGAAAGTAAGGAACCCTCACTTGCTCCGTTTTCTTTAACTCCATTTCCTAGAAAACGAAATACTAAGTCTCCCGTTTCTCCCCCTACGAGAAAGCTACGAGGACATTACTGCCCCTTTCACTCGTATTTCCGTCTTGTAAATCTTATTTTGTCTGTCGTCTGGTGATTTTATTACCCCCAGGAAACTCCCTTCCACAGCAAAAAAATAAAATAAATAATAAAAAATAATTAAATAAAAAAAAATGACAAAGAATAATAAAATAAAAACAACAAAGGAAAAATATAATAAAACACAAATAATTAAATAAAAAGAAAAATTAGTATAAAAAAATACTTGTACCGTCACCCATCCTATACTGACAAGGAAACCTTATACACAGCATATCAACAGACTACAATATAATAAACATATAATAAGAAGGGGCCTATGGGGGATTTTTATTTTAATTATTTGTTTATTTTCCTGCGGCGTTCCGAAATATTTAGAATTAAAATAAATAAATAGTTCACATGTAAGCTCTACTTATTCAGTCATCAATTTTCAATACAATACTGCTTGTGTGCAGTACTTGTGTGTGTGTGTGTGTGTGTGTGTGTGTGTGTGTGTGAGAGAGAGAGAGTGAGAGAGAGAGAGGGGGGGAGAGAGAGAGAGAACGAGGGAAGAGGCACTATTTACTGCCTTGTTTCACGACGAGCAATAAAAGTCTGGCCACACCTGGACGTCGTCATTATCCCCATGAACCTCACTATTTGGTAGGAAGACACGAAATAGGGATCATGGACACGGACACAGAAAGAAAGAGAGATAGAGGAGAAGAGAGAGAGAAGAGAGAAGAGAGAAGAGAGAGAGGGGGAGAAGAGAGAGAAGAAGAGAGAAGAGAAGAGAGAGGAGAAAAGAGAGAAAAGAGAAACAAAGTAAAAGAGAGAGGAGAGAGAGGAGAAGAGAGTGAGGAGAAGAGAGAGAGAGATAAGAGAGAGACAGAGAGAGGAGAGGGAGAGACAGAGAATGAGAGCAGAACAAGGCATACGAACACGGGCATGGACAAGCCAAGATTGACCAATTGAGGCACAAAAACGGTCCCACACGAGCACAGACCTTATTCTGTCCCCGACTGTCAATTCGGCGGTCCGGGTTCAAATCCTGCCCAGGGCTGAAAATATTTCAGTATCGCTGCGCTTCGAGTCGTTACTCCAATTCTCGTGGGCGGGGAGTTGGGTGTGTGTGTGTGCGTGTAAGGTCACAGCATTACCCATAGATCGGTCATACGAGCTCTGAGCTCTCTTCCGGGAGGGAAATAGCTGTCGATCACGAATTCAACATGTGATCCAAAGACCAAGGTGAATTACACACACGGCTTGCTATTATGGTGGCAACACACTCGTCAGCT
>NC_134797.1:15250884-15290884 GCF_046742065.1 Oratosquilla oratoria | reverse complement strand
TCCTCTTAAGGAGTTCAATCTAGCTAACGCCCCACAATCTACTCCTCTTGTGTGTGTGTGTGTGTGTGTGTGTGTGTGTGTGTGTGTGTGTGTGTGTGTGTGTGTGTGTGTGTGTGTGTGTGCATGCGTTCACGAATGATGGGAAAGAAGAGAGACAAGAGAAGGGATAGAGAGAGAGAGAGGGAAGGAAGAGGAGGACAAAGAGAAAGAGGCATGGAACGAGCTGGAACAGCAGCAGTATCCTGGCAAGCAACAACATCAATGAGGGAAATGACATACAACGGAGGGGAAATGGCGGCGCAGAGGGAACTTGCCCCCAAGTCCCGAGGAACACCATCGCCTCAAACGAGGGACGGATGGAAAAAGGGCGTGGAGCCAGGGGGCGGCACGGCAGGGGGGCTATAACCCCCTATTTAGGGGGTGCAGGTGCAGGGGCTGGGGGCGATGGTAACGCCAGGGTCCGCTGTGGCTAACTACATAACCAACTGAAGAGAACCGGGGAAGTATTGTGTGTTTATGTTTGTGTGTGTGTGTGTGTGTGTGTGTGTGTGTGTGTGTGTGTGTGTATGTGTGTGTCTGTGTATGTGTGTGTATCTGCTGTGGATAACTACATAACCAAATGAAGAGAACCGAGGAAGCATTATGTATTTGTGTTTGTTTGTGTGTGTGTGTGTGTGTGTGTGTGTGTGTGTGTGCGTGTGTGTGTGTGTGTGTGTGTGCGTGTGTTTGTGTGTCAATGTATCACACACACACTGTATATCAATCAACTGAAGATCTGTCTATACCCAATAATGTTGGGAGTTAAGTTTCTGTGGAGATTTACAAGCTTGTGGGGAGTTAGGAGAGGACTTTGGGATGTTACTTCAAGCATACTGGAAGTTACGATAAGTCTGTGGGGAATTACGTTGTGTCTGGAGGGGGAGTTACGATATGTATGAAAGTGACTAACGATGACAAATACCAAACGAACCCTTGGAGTTACGCCCGTGGGAGTCACGATACGTCTGTGAGAGTTACGACAATTCTTGGGAGTCACACTCCATGGTGAGTCAGCAGGGAGTTACGACGTGTTTCAGGGAGTTCTGAAAATACCGATGTGAGTTTTGGCGCCTTATGTTTACAAATAGTACTTCGTTCGACATGCATGTCTTTATTCTGTGCCGCTATGCGATTTTATTCGGCTGAGAGAGAACCTTGAGAATTCCGACGCTACAGGAGAAAACAAAAGAGAGGAAGAGAGAGAGAGAGAGGGGCAGGGAGAGAAAGAGAGAGGAAGAGGAAGAAAGAGAGAGAGAGAGAGAGAGAGAGAGAGAGAGAGAGAGAGAGAGAGAGCGAGTGAGAGGCAGAGAGAGAGAGAGAGAGAGCGAGTGAGAGGCAGAGAGGAAGAGAGAGAGCGAGTGAGAGGCAGAGAGGAAGAGAGAGAGCGAGAGAGAGAGCGGGGGGTTAGTACAAAAAAGAGCCATCGGTAAGGCAAAAATCACAGAAGCGCATAACAGAAAAAATATATAATGAACGAGCACAGGAAGTCGGGGGGGAGGGGAGAGGGGTGTTAACGAGCTGGGCGGGGCGAGGTAGGGCGGGGCGGTACAGAAAGGTTTGAAAGCGACTCTAGAATGTTCATCAAGGTAAATTGGGATGAGAAGGTAGGGTGAAATGGACAGGGGGGTGAAATAGATAGGGAGCGAAATGGGATGGGGGTAGGGTGAAATGGGCAGGGAATGGGATGAGGGTAGGGTAAAATAGGGTGAAATGGGATAGGGGTAGAGTGAAATAGGGTGAAATGGGATAGGGGTAGAGTGAAATAGGGTGAAATGGGATAGGGGTAGAGTGAAATGGGGTAGGGGTGGAGTGAAATATGATGAAATGGACAGGGGGTGAAATGGAATGGGGGTCGGGTGAAATGGACAGAGGGGGTGAAATGGGATGGGAGTAGGGTGAAATATAATGAAACGGGGGTGGAGTGAAATAAGGTAGTTTGAAATGAGGAACGTGTTGCGTTTCATCACCAGCGATTCTTTCCTTAAGGACAACAAGAGGTGGACTTACAGAGGCGAAAAACATTATTATTTTCTGTGTGACGATTATTCGTTAGCCATAAAAGGAAACGATGTAAGACTCTGTTCCATAAAGGTGTTGCTACAGTCCCCCTAATGCTGTGGTCCCCAAACTGGGGGGAAATTACCCCCTGGGGGGGTAAAAAAAAAAGGGGGGGTAATGGAGGGATGATAATAATAATAAAAAGAAGTTATGAATTCTGAAAATCAAGAAGCCAAGAATTCCCCCAATTAGCTTCAAGAATCCAACTCCATCATCCCAAGGATGTTCTAGACATCTTTGGCAATAGTCATTAGAGGTGCACAATGCTCAAACACAATAAATAAACGAAAATATCCCTAGTGTTTTAATCAAGCCATATTCAATTTAGCCATCAATGTTGACAACATTGTGACGAACGTGGATAGGAGGTAAAGGGAACACGGGCTGAGGGAAATACTTTTAATCCTGACTAGTGTATTTTGTCCACTCGCTGCGACAACTCGTCACACTGGCAGATGACGTCGAGTGGGGGACCAACCTGACACATTGCCACGTTCCTCTTTTATGTTATATATATTGACCAGCTTGACTTCAAACACTATTCCTCTGAAGAAGCCACTCAGGCGAAACTAGTCAGGAATAAAAGTATTTCCCTCAGCCCGTGTTCCCTTTACCTCCTATTCACATTAGCCATCAATATTGACAACATTTTGTGAAAGGGGGTAACATGCTTAATGTGACAAGGCAAACTGGGAACCACTGCCCTGGATGTAATGACCGCATAAAATGGATGAAGTCGATACTCCACACATGAGCGAGGAAGGAGAGAGTGGAGGCTAGGCATGGAGTACACAAAGACACGCAACTTGGAGTTTACAAAGGTGTGGAGTCCAGGGTAAGGCCTTAGGTGGAAAAAGGGATCCGCGATGGCACGAGGGAAGGTGCAGGAGAGGTGAAATGTTTTTCGAAGAGGAAGAGGAAGAAGAAGAAGGAGAAGGAGGAGGAGGAGGAGGAGGAGAAGATGAAGAAGAAGAGAAAGAAGGAGGAGGAGGAGGAGGAGAAGATGAAGAAGAAGAGGAAGAGGAAGAAGAAGGAGGAGAAGAAGAAGAAGAAAACGAAGAAGAGGAAGAGAAAGAGGAAGAAAAGGAAGAAGAAAACGTAAAAGAGGAAGAGGAAGAAGAAGAGAAAGCAGAAGAAAGTTCGTAAGCCTGTTATCACTCTCTCTCTCTCTCTATCTCTCTCTCTATGCCAAGGAACATACCTATTTCCTTTCAGCAAGGCACATTTTACAAACTCCCAATGGCGAAGACAGATATCTCAAGTACTTAACTCTTTAGTGTAGTATACCTTCGATTATTATCCTTATTCAGCTACGCAGACGTCAAAATGGTACATTAACTCTTTTCTTGAACCGGAACTGCATGGAATCGTCTGACCTCGCACGGGACACGTCACATCAAATACGAAATAATACAAAACAAAAGAAAAACATTAAATGTGGAGAGATGGGAGACGTGGTAAATATAAGGAAAGAAAGAGGAAACGAGAGAGGGTGAACGCAAATAGCCCTACTCGGAGGGAGAGAGAGAGAGAGAGAGAGAGAGAGAGAGAGAGAGAGAGAGAGAGAGAGAGAGAGAGAGAGAGAGAGAGAGAGAGAGAGAGAGAGAGAGAGAGGAAAAAAAAAAGACGTGATCTAATTACGTTACCTGACAACAGGAAAACTACACGGGAACTGTGCGTGCGTTGCCCAATAACGCGGGCAAATACTGCTTTAGGGCCACAACGTGGACGGAAACTAATGAGTAATTCCCACGTACGCGTACGTGTGTGTGTGTGTGTGTGTGTGTGTGTGTGTGTGTGTGTGTGTGTGTGTTTGTGTGTGTGTCTGTGTGTGTGTGTCTGTGTGTGTGTGTCTGTGTGTGATTCACCTTGGTCTTTGGAACACGTGTTGGACTCTTGACCGACAGAAGAGAGCTCAGACGAGAGCCTATAAGCTTAGCTCTTATCCTGCATACTACAATTAAGTACAATTACAATAAGGTGTACATACACACACACCTCGTGGCGCAGTTGGTAGAGTTCCCGGCTGCCACTACGGAGGTCCGGGTTCGATCCCGGTATCGCTGCGCTGCGGGCCTTTACTCCATCTCTCGTGGGCGGGGAGTTGGGTGTGTGTGTAAGGTCACAGCATTACCCATAGATAGGTCATATACGAGCTCTGAGCTCTCTTCCGGGAGGGAAATAGCTGTCGATGACAAGTCCAACACGTGTTCCAAGACCATGGTGAATGACACACACACTGCGAGTTATAAAGGCGGGACACCACTAGCATAGCCTCCCTTCCTGTACGATACAACTATATAAATACACACATAGCCACAAACTCCCATGACCCACAGACTACACGGGGAAGGATCCTAGAAATAAAGCAAGACTGCTTCTAGAAACGTCTCCGCATTCCTAGGTCAAGGACTCTAGAACTCCCTGGTGGTCTCGTCTTTCCCGCTCCTCTGGTCCTCGAAGGACACGAGACTTCATTCAGCTTCAACGCCAGGATCTTCTCGTTCTCCAAGGGTCAACATTTTACTGTTTACAAGACGACATGGGTACATATTAATTTTACTCATGTCAGATGATTTCACGCAGCTGCAGAACTTCTTAAGAAGAAGACGACGAAGAAGACGACGAATAATAATAATAAGAAGAAGAAGATGAAGAAGAAGAAAAGGAAAAGGAAGAAGAAGAAGAAGAAGAAAAGGAAGAAGACTAAAAGGAAGAAGAAGAAGAAGAGGAAGAAGAAGAAACTATCAACAAGCGATTTCACCTAAACGACCTCACTCCACCGCCACCCAGTAGACAAGTATCAAATGACCCAATTTCCTCTCCTGATGGATTTCTAAGCCGCCTTCTAATCCACCCCCACCAGAAGCCATCATTGCTATCCACCTATCCACAGAACCATTACGCCCACCCAATCCCCCACCACCCCCCGCCCGGAGTCCATCCCGATAAATTCTTTGGTTCAGTTCGGTTCGATTCCTGCGTGTTTTATGCTCCAATGCAAAGCTCGGAGGGTCCCGCGCGATGGGCAGGATCCCCGCTTTACGAGCTGACTGTAAAGGCGCCTTTCGTCAGGTCACTGCGAGGAACGATTCAATGGGGTGGGAGAAAGGTAGGTGTGTGTGTGTGTGTGTGTGTGTGTGTGTGTGTGTGTGTGTGTGTGTGTGTGTGTGTGTGTGTGTGAGAGAGAGAGAGAGAGAGAGAGAGAGAGAAAGAGAGAGAGAGAGAGGAGAGAGAGAGGCGAGTTTCACGACGTGAATTGAAGGATGGAAAAGAGGAGGAGCAGAAGAAGAAGGAAGAGAGAGGAGGTAGTGGAGGCGATGAAAATGGAAGAGGAAAAGGGGGGAGGAGGGGAGGAGGAGGGGGAGGAGGAGGGGGAGGAGGAGGGGGAGGGGGAGGAGGAGGAGGAGGGAGGCGATAAAATGTAAGAGGGCAAAATCGATGAAGAAATGGAGGAAGACGAGGAAGTAATGGATGACTTGAAGATCCTTAACTGCCTGGGAGTCGACTGGGCATAGAGTACCAGGAGTGTTTTCCAGAGTCCCGTAGCTCTTAGGCCCTGCACAGTGGGTGAGAATGAAAGTCATGGGACTCGGAGATGATCCGGTGGGATGGAAGGAGGTTCCAGCAAGCTGATTAGCAAAAAGGACTCGTTTCTTTAACGATAATAAAGCGAGGCCTGACTATTTACAAAAGATTACACTAATATGTAGTTTACAAAAAAAGAAGGTCAATACTATGCAATGAATGTAGGATCACATGTGACCGATATAAATAAATAAATATTTAAATAAATAAATAAATACAAAATAAACAATTGTATAACCACAACAATAAACATTAATACAGTGCCATCAATGTGGTGGCAATGGCTGTTAGTCCAACACTCACATCAGCGGAGCACCGACGACGGAGCAGTGGCTTACCTGGAAAAAATGGAGAAAACACCAAATTAATAAACTGAGTACTTTACTCCTTTAGCTAAATATTTATGTCATTTTTTGAAAGTAAACACCATAAATACATCATTGCACCAAAACTGCGGGACCACACGAGTGTAACTCTTCCTATAAAAATAATAAATAATAATTTTAATCAAATGATAATAATAACAATAATAATAATAAGTAAATAACACACATACACACACACACACGTGGGTCATATATAGGAAACTATTCGGAAAGGTACACGTGTTTAACAAACCACGCACAGAATTGGGAAGACAACACGCGGTTTCTTTGAAACAGAGAAAGAGAAACTTAATGAAGTGCTGAAACAGGATGGTAAAAGAGTATGGATTTACTTAAATGTAGTATGCAAGAAAGTAGCAACGCTCTTACTTTCTACCTTGCCTGTGTGTGTATGTGTATGTGATTCACCTTGGTCTTTGGATCACGTGTTCGACTCGTGATCGACAGCTATTTCCCTCCCGCAAGAGAGCTCAGAGCTCGTATGACCGATCTATGGATCATAGACCTTACACGCACACCCAACTCCCCGCCCACGAGAGTTGGAGTAACGACTCGAAGCGCAGCGATTCTGAAATTATTTCAGCCCTGGGCAGGATTCGAACCAGATACCGCCGGTACCGTCATACTGACAGTCTGGAACTCTACCAACCGCGCCACCGTGTGTGCGTGCATATATATATATATATATATATATATATATATACACACACACACACACACAAAATATTTGTCTTATAATGCAACACACTTTTCGCATACCAGAGCTTCAAGTTGCTTATAATCCCTTTGCGTCCACTCAAGCTCGCCTTACTGGCCGCAATGGAGGAGACGGGAGGGGGAGGGGGAGAGGGGGACGAGGAGATGACGTCTACCAGGATGCAGACGATGCATTTTACCCTCTGGTGTGTGACGTCATCGTCTGATCCACTTGAAGGAGGAACTTCCTACAGTGACTCTTCGGGCGTTGTTGCTATCCTCGATCCACTCCGAACTGCAGAACGGTATGGTTGGTTGCAGACAGGTAAAGACGGTCGGGTCGCAAGGGTCTGTACTCACGGGGGGGAGGTGGGGGGGGGGAGAACACACGCAGACACAGACCGTACTCCCCGCCCACGAGAGTTGGAGTAACGACCCGCAGAGCAGCGATACTGAAATTATTTCAGCCCTGGGCGGGATTCGAACCCGGACCGCCGTAGTGGCAGCCCGGAAATCTACCACTGCGCCATGAGTGTGTGTGTGTGTGTGTGTGTGTGTGTGTGTGTGTGTGTGTGTGTGTGTGCCCTTTATTGTAAAACAAACATTACACCCAAATCTGACCCGATGTATTAGGATTATATGCAAGCATCCCATTACCTGTACGTAATTGGTAGTTGGCGAGGAGTCTATCAAAAGAAATCCCGTGATGACCGAGCCTTTACGACGTCTCCCTTGCTACAGCTACCATATCAAGCACTTGATAAACGTGTTTGATAAGGTTCTAACAAGCGAAACGTGGTACTACCAAGTCTCCGTTCCCACACACACACACACAGTGTAAAGGGCCATTTACACGATCAAACAGTTTGACAAACCCGGTTTGTCAGACAAGTGTTTGAAGTGATGTTTGACCGTGTGAATGGGGTATTTGGTAGTCAAACACGTTTGTCGAACGTGTTTGACAACCAGATACCCTATTCACACGGTCAAACATCACTTCAAACACTTGTTTGACATACCGGGTTTGTCAAACTGTTTGGCCGTCTAAATGGCCCCTTACTTTTGATATTCAGCTGTTGTTTTATTAATGCAATTCTATTTACAAAAAAAAAAGTATAAGACAACTCTTATGTACATGGAAATGTAATACATACTCAGTATATGCTAATAAGAACACGGGTACGTGTGTTCACTTATGCAAAGTAGACCACTTGGAAAAAAAAAAACTAACGAAGCAGAGCGCTTTCGTATATTACATCTTCAGTGCAAAAAGTACTTTTTGCACTGAAGATTATATACGAAAGCGCTCTGCTTCGTTAGTTTCTTTTTCCAAGTGGTCTACTTTGCATACTCAGTATATATTCACGTATCGTGAGTCAGACAAGAATGTCCGGAACGTCAGTGATCGTTAACCCATTAAACTCCGATGACAAGATGTCTTGTCATTTGGTCAAATAAAACAAAAAATCAGTTTTATTTGACCAAATGACAAGACATCTTGTCATCGGAGTTTAATGGGTTAAGACATCTGCAGAGGTAATTGCGTTGTTAGTGACAGGTTGTGGTGGTTATGGCCATTCTATTTCATAGTCTAGCTGCCGCCAGGTGATTTTAATCACCTAAAGAGGAGATAATATCTTACGTTTTAACCCCCTTACCTACCAGGTGCTACTTTTCAATTGATCTTGCCTGCCGTCTGTTTGATTCTATTACATAGTCGTGGCACCCCCTTCGCTATCTGAGAGAGAGAGAGAGAGAGAGAGAGAGAGAGAGAGAGAGAGAGAGAGAGAGAGAGAGGGGAGAGAAAGAGATGAAGAAGATGACAGCTAATGTAAGAGAATGGAGATGGAGGAGAAGAGAGTATCGATGGTATTGGATAGAGAGACGGATTGATGGTGGTGGTGGAGGGTGAGGGGTAGTGGAAGCGGTATGAAGTTGAATAGATGCGAGGGCGATGGTGGAATGCGGTCAAGTGGAGTTGAAGTTGAAATGGAAGACCCGACTATTAGCTCCCCCAGAATAGACGGTTGAAGGAGTAGAGCGACAAGACTCAATCAATCCATTAATTAGTGAACTGACTCGATGTCCCATAGAGACCCTAGGCCACTTCTATCACGTCTTTCTATTTTCCATTATCTCTGTTGTATCTTCAACGCCACACAGAACATGTTATCTTACGCAGCCCTTTTTTTTTTTTTGTCAAAAAAAAAAAAAAAAAAAAAAAAAAAAAATATATAAATATATATATATATATATATATATATATATATATATATATATATATATATATATATCCATCTCTCCACTAAGTGACCTATAGTCTGAACTTATGGCCGTTGCCGTCGCTTGGAGATCGCGGGCGTCCTGCAAGAGAGAACTGGAATAATGGATTGATCGCTTTGTCCTCATCGCTTTACTCTGCATTAAGGAGGCGGAGGAGGAGGAGGAGGAGAAAGAATCATAGAGGTTATGAAGGGTTATATATTGTCATTTCATTCTTGTTATCTAACAGTGTTAGGCCTGCTGTGGAAGTGCTCGTGCTCTGCCTTACTGCATTGTTTCGGACCCAAACAATGGGGGGAATACAGAAACGACCCTTCATTCACGAGCAGCTACGATAAAAGGAACAACAAATGAGTGTTGGACAGCTGTGGGACGGCTGATGGGTGGGTGCATGCATTAGGCCACCCACTTGTAAAGGAAAGCACCTTCTGGTAACATGTACGTCTGTATGTATGTATGTATGTATGTATGTGTGCGTGTGATTCACCATGGTCTTTGGATCACGTGTTGGACTCGTGATCGACAGCTATTTCCCTCCCGGCAGAAAGCTCAGAGCTCATATATGACCGATCTGTAGGTAATGCTGTGACCTTGCATACACACCCAACTCCCCGCCCATCAGAGTTGGAGTAACGACTCGCAGCGCAGCGATACTAAAATTATTTCAGCCTTGGGCGGGATTCGAACCCGGACCGCAGTAGTGGCAGCCCGAAACTCTACCACTGCGCCACGCGCGCACGTGTGTGTGTGTGTGTGTATGTGTGTGTGTGTGCCCTTTATTGTAAAACAAACACTACACGCACACAACTCCAAAGGCTAAGCTTATTACTTTGGAGTCACGGTCGTTACAGAACTTCTGTTCATGACCTACGAGCCACGACGAGGGAGCTGGTAAGCTGAAAGAACTACATGTAAGAAATAGCTGAAATGGTAAGTACGTAGGTCTATGGGTAATGATGTGACCTTACACACACACACACACACACACACACACACACACACACACACACACACACACACACACACACAACTCGTGGCGCTTTTGGTAGAGTTCCTGACCGCCACTACGGCGGTTTGGGTTCGAATCCCGCCCAGGGCTGAAATAATTTCAGTATCGCTGCGCTGCGAGTCGTTACTCCGACTCTCGTGGGCGGGGAGTTGTGTGTGTGTATGTGTGTGTGTGTGTGCGTGTAAGGTCACAACATTATCCACAGATAGGTCATATATGAGCTCTGAGCTCTTATCCGGGAGGGAGGGAAATAGCTGTCGATCACGAGTCCAATACATGATCTGAAATCATGGGGAACCATGGTGAATCACACACACAAACACACACACACACAGACACACACACACCACTTGCACAACAGAGCAAGGTGCCAGCTTGCAGTGGTGTGACGCAGCCTTGGGCGGGAACTGAATTCCCGACCGGGCAGTTAGCGGGCGAATTCTCGGTGGTATTCTTAAAAAAAAAAAAAAAAAAAAAAAAAAAAAAATATATATATATATATATATATATATATATATATATATATATATATATGATGTAAGCGGAATAGGAAACACAGGAGTCTTAGTCTTGAGTTTATTCCTGACTAGTTTCGCAGGTATGCTTTTTCAAAGCATACCTGCGAAACTAGTCAGGAATAAACTCAAGACTAAGACTCCTGTGTTTCCTATTCCGCTTACATCAACCTGTCAGAATGTCTCATAATGTCGCAACGTTAGGGCAATAAACTCTATTCCTAACACATCTTCGTTTGCCCTTCCCCACCCACATTCTCTCTCATTTGTCTGAAATAATCTTAAATATATATATATATATATATATATATAAATCTTATATAAATCCATGGAAGGGAAATATTTTTTTCTTAAGAATACCACAGTAAGAATATCGCAGTGGTATTCTTAAGAGAGAGGAAAAAAAAAAAAAAAAAAAAAAAATCCTATACATCTTTGGAGGGGAAAGTTTTTTCTTTTTTTTCTTTAAGAATACCACTGTCTGTATTACTACACCTGAAAACCGTTGCGTGTGTGTCTACGGAGTGGAAGGGGGAGAAGAAGGAAGAAACTGAGACCAGGAAATGAAAGCAATGCCCTATCTGGTCAGCCCACGACGGAGGTCCTAATATGTCTTCGGGGCGATCACTCGTCCGAGTAAGAGGAGGGGCAGGGGGAGGGGAAGGGAAGGGCGAGGAAGAGGAGTACGAGGAGGAAGAGAGGAAGGGGAAGACGAGGAATGGAAGGACGAGGAAGAGGAGTAGGAGGAGGAAGAAAGGAAGGGAAGGACGAGGAAGAGGAGTAGGAGGAGGAAGTGAGGAAGGGGGAGACGAGGAAGGGAAGGACGAGGAAGAGGAGTAGAAGGAGGAAGAGAGGAAGGGGAAGAAAGGAAGGGAAGGACGAGGAAGAGGAGTAGGAGGAGGAAGAAAGGAAGGGAAGGACGAGGAAGAGGAGTAGGAGGAGGAAGTGAGGAAGTGGGAGACGAGGAAGGGAAGGACGAGGAAGAGGAGTAGAAGGAGGAAGAAAGGAAGGGGAAGAAAGGAAGGGAAGGACGAGGAAGAGGAGTAGGAGGAGGAAGAAAGGAAGGGAAGGACAAGGAAGAGGAGTAGGAGGAGGAAGAGAGGAAGGGGAAGACGAGGAAGGGAAGGGCGAGGAAGAGGAATATGAGGAGGAAGAGAGGAAGAGAAGGACGAGGAAGAGGAGTAGGGGGAGGAAGAAAAGAAGGGAAGGACGAAGAAGAGGAGTAGGAGTAGGAGGAGGAAGAGAGGAAGGGGGAGACGAGGAAGGGAAGGACGAGGAAGAGGAGTAGGAGGAGGAAGAGAGGAAGGGGGAGACGAGGAAGGGAAGGACGAGGAAGAGAGGAAGGGGAAGACGAGGAAGGGAAGGACGAGGAAGAGGAGTAGGAGGAGAAAGAGAGGAAGGGGAAGACGAGGAAGCGGAAGAAGAGGATGAGGAGAGTTGATTAGTATGGAGGATTAGGTGAAGGAGGAGGAAATTCGAAATGTAGAAGACAACGTAGAGGAGGCGAGAAGACGACACGAGGCTCGGGCCGTGACTAACGCCACTAGAGCCACGCCATGTAGAGGTGTCGGCTTGGGTGGGGTGGAGAGGGGGGGAGGGGGAGGGGGAGGGGAGGGGAGGACGAAGAGGAGGAGGAGGAAGAGGATGAGGAGGAGGGATAGGAGGAGGGTGACGAAGAGTAGGGAAGGAGGGGAGAGGGAGGAGCGGGGGGGAGAGGAAGAGTAGGGAAGGAGGAGGAAAGGGAGGAGGGGGAGGACGAAGAGGAGGAGGAGGGTGACGAAGAGTGGAGAAGGAGGAGGAGAGTGAGGAGCGGGGAGGAGTAAATGAAGAATCTGGTGAGGAAGGTTAGAGGTAGAGGTTGGCGGAGGAGGAGGTGGATGTTAGAGGAGGAAGAGGTGTTTAGGCAAAAACTGTTGGAGAAACAACTGGTGGAGGAACTGGGTAAAGTCGGTGGAGAAGGAGCGACTGGAGACTGAAGTGGCACTCGAACCAACGAGGGCGAAGGTGAAACTCGGGGTCAGGTGGACCTCGAGCTGCTGCGCTGAGCCTTCAACCCATTCCCCCCAGGAGAGCGTGTAACGGTGGAGACAACAGGCGATGATGGAGGAAGTGGAAGAGGATGGAGGGGAAGAGAGAAGAAGAATGGGGAGGAGTACATCTGAGGAGGAGAGGAATGGACGAGGATGAAAGAACAACGGGCTGGAAGAGGAGGAGGAGGAGGAGGAGGAGGGAGAGAGGAAGGAGGAGGGGGGAGGGAGGGAGGGAAGGAGGGAGGAAGGGAGGGAGGGAGGAAGGAGGGAGGGAGGAAGGAGGGAGGAGGAGGGAGGAGGAGGGAGGGGAAAGGAGGAAGGAGAAAGGAGGAGAGAGGGATGGAGGAAGGAGGAGGGAGGAAGGAGGAGGGAGGGAGGAGGAAGGAGGAGGAGGGAAGAAAATGATGGGAGGCGAGGAGGAAGGAAACGAGTAAGGAGAGTAGGAGAGGTGGAAGAAGAGGAGGTGCTTGAGGAGAGGGGGAGGAGGAGGAGGAAGAGGAGAGATCGCCGGAGACAGAGTAGGAAATAAGGTGGGGGTTGGGGAGGAATGGGTTGGTGGGGGGGAGAGACGGGTCGGAAATGGTTAATTGTACGAGGACCAAGAGAAGAGGCGGACGAGGATGAGAAAGGAAAGAGGAAGTGGAGGGGAGAAGGAGGAGGAGGAAGTGGAGGATGAGAAGGGGGAGGAAGTGGAGGAAGAGAAGAGGAGGTTGGAAAAAAGGGGGGTGGGGGAGGAGGGAGAAGGGAGACGAGGAAGACTGCGAGATCGGGAGAAGGGAGAAAACAGGAAGAGAACGACGGAATTTCAGCCGCGAGGAGGAAAATGCGAACGAGGACAAGACGACGCTGCTGAGGTTGAAAGCAAACATGGTTGCTGATGTCAACAAACAGGCACTGACACGCACAGTCCCGTGAGAGAGAGAGAGAGAGAGAGAGAGAGAGAGAGAGAGAGAGAGTGAAAGAAAATGAGAATGAAGAGAGAGAGAATGAGAGACAGAGGATGAGAGAGAGAGAGAGAGAGAGAATGAGAGAATATAAGAGAGAGAGAGAGAGAGAGAGAGAGAGAAAGAGAGAGAATATGAGAGAGGGAGGAAGGGCAGAGAAGGGGAAGGTGAGACAGAGGTTGGGGGAGGAGGAGAAAGAGAGAGGGGGAGGGGGGAGGGAGGGGGAGAGGAGGAAGAGCAGAGAAGGGGAAGGTGAGATAGAGGTTGGGGGAGAAACAGAGAGAGGAGGAGGAGGAGGAGGAGAAAATGAGAGAAAGAGAGGGGGAGGGAGGGAGGGAGGGAGGGAGGGAGGGAAGGGGGATGGCGGAGGCTAGAATTCTTGGAATGACGAAGAGAGGAGAAAGGGAGTGGGGAGGAGGGGGAGTGGGGAGGAGGGGGAGAGTAAATGAGAGAGCGGGAGGGGTAGAGTGGGAGGAAGGGCAGAGAAGGGAAAGGGGAGAGAAAGAGGGAGGGGGAGAAACAGAGAGAGGAGGAGGAGAAAGAGAGAGAGGAAGGGAGGGGAAAGGAAAGAGAAAGGGAAAAGGGGAGGGAAGAAGAGAGAGGTGGGGAGGCGGAAGGTAGAATTCTTGGAATAATGAAGAGAGAAGAAAGGAGGGGAGTGGGGAGGAGGGGGAGGAAGAGGACAAGAAGAGGAGACAAAGAGGCGTGGAATAAAGAGGAGGGGGGATGTGATCAAGCAGGGGAACGAGGGAGAAAGGAGAATGGGGTGGAAAGGAGGAGGAGGAGAAAGAGAGAGAGAGGGGGGGAGGGAGGGGAGAGAGGGAGGAAGAAGGAGTGTAAGCGAACGAGGGAACAAAAGAAAAGTGAATAAGAGGAGGAAGGAGAAGATGAAGATAAAGAAGGGGGGAGGCGAGCGGATGAATTACTGAGAGGAAGAGAGAGGTACAGAGAAAAAGTAGTAAATAAAGAGGTGTGGTGATGAAGATGTTGGAGGATGGAGGAGTAATGAGGTAAAGTTGGAGAGAGAGAGAGAGAGAGAGAGAGAGAGAGAGAGAGAGAGAGAGAGAGAGAGTAGAAAAAGAGAGGGAGAGAAAGAGAGAGAGAGGAGCTAGACAGGAAAGAGAGGAGCTAGAGAGGAGAGAGAGAGGAGCTAAAGAGGAGAGAGAGAGAAGAGAAAGCGAGAGGAGAGAGGAGAGGAAAGAGAGAGGAGAGAGCAAGAGAAAGAGAGAAAGAGAGAAGTGGCGGGGTGGGGGTTGTCTATATTCCCCCTCATCTGTCCTTCCGACTCCGAGGGTGAGCCGGCGTGGGGTGGGGAGTGGGGTTGCGAGTTCTGGAGGACTAAAAGGTCATCGTGGGAGGTCAGAATTATAGACAAGCCGACTGGGGAGTAGGGGGGTTGATGTGGAGTTATCGTGGAATAAGGAGGATGTGGAGGTTGAGGTTGAGGAGGAGGAGGAGGAAGAGGAGGAGGAAGAGGAGGAAGAGGAGGAGGAAGAGGAGGAGGAGGAAGAGGAGAGGTAGGAGGAGGACGGAGAGGTGGCGAAAATAGAATAAGGAAATAGAAGACTCCGGGATATGGTTGAATAGTATCAACACGGATAGGGACGGTGAGAGAGGGAAAGGGAGCGACACACAGTGGAACGAGGAGGAAGGGGAAGCGAGAGGAGGAGAGGAGGAGCAAGGGGAGAAGGAAACAAGGGGAGAGTGAAGTGAGGGGAGAGAGAAGGGACGGGAGAGGAAAGCGTGGGAAAGGGGAAACGTGGGGAGGGGGAGCGAGGGGAGGGGGAGCGAGGGGAGAGAGAAGGGAAGGGAGAGGAAAGAGTAGGAAAGGGGAAGCGTGGAGAGGGGTAGCAATGGAAGGGCGGAGCGAGGGGAGGGAGAGCGAGGGGAGAGAGAAGAGAGGGGAGAGGAAAGAGTAGGAAAGGGGAGAGAGAAGAGAGGGGAGAGGAAAGAGTAGGAAAGGGGAAGCGTGGAGAGGGGGAGCAATGGAAGGGGGAGCGAGGGGAGGGAGAGCGAGGGGAGAGAGAAGAGAGGGGAGAGGAAAGAGTAGGAAAGGGGAAGCGTGGAGAGGGGGAGCAATGGAAGGGGGAGCGAGGGGAGGGAGAACGAGGGGAGAGAGAAGGGAAGGGAGAGGAAAGCATGGGAAAGGGGAAACGTGGAGAGGGGGAGCAATGGAAGGGGGGGCGAGGGGAGGGAGAGCGAGGGGAGAGAGAAGGGAGGGGAAAGGAAAGTGTGGGAAAGGGGAAGCGTGGGGAGAGAGAGCAGTGGAAGGGGGAGCGAGGGGAGAGAGAGCGAGGGGAGAGAAAGAAGGGAGGGGAGAGGAAAGCGTGGGAAAGGGGAAGCGTGGGGAGGGGGAGCAATGGAAGGGGGAGCGAGGGGAGGGGGAGCGAGGGGAGGGGAGACCGAAGGAAAAGAGAAGGGAGGGAAGAGGAACGCATGGGAAAGGGGAAGCGTGGGGAGAGAGAGCGTGGGGAGAGAGAGCGAGGGGAGGGAGAGTGAGGGGATGGGGGAGTGCGGGGAAAGAGAAGGGAGGGGAGAGGAAAGAGTAGGAAAGGGGAAGCGTGGGGAGGGGGAGCAATGGAAGGGGGAGCGAGAGGAGGGAGAACGAGGGGAAAGGGAGCGAGGGGAAAGAGAGTGAGGGGAGAGAGAAGGGAGGGGAAAGGAAAGCGTGAGAAAGGGGAAACGTAAGGAGGGGGAGCAATGGAAGGGGGAGCGAGGGGAGAGAGAAGAGAGGGGAGGGAGAGTGAGGGGAGGGAGAGTGAGGGGAGGGAGAGTGAGGAGAGGGAGAGCGAGGGGAGGGAGAGCGAGGGGAGGGAGAGCGAGGGGAGGGAGAGCGAGGGGAGGGGAGAACGCGGGGATGGGGGGGGGGGCGAGAGGGTTTGGTAAGACAAGGGGAAATTGACGCAAAGGAGGGCGAGGGGAAGTGGAACGTGGGATAGAACGAAGAGAGGGACAGAACGAGAAGAGAGGAAGGAAGAAGGAAGACGAAGAGGGAGAGGATCAAAGAGGAAATGCCGAAACAGCTGCAACGGTATCAACCACAGCTATATAACAGCTGCAACGGTATCAACTACAGCTGTATAGACGTGGGTCGGATGAAAGAACACAAAAGGGAATTATAGTTTGTTCATTTGAACTTGGTGGCTGTTATTTTCTCCAGTTGTTCTATGCAGTTCTCTAATCTCCCTTGATTTCTTTCCATAGTGCTCACTTAATTTTTTTTTACCGACAGTGAACCATGATTTGTCTAACTGTTGAAAAATATTTGTTCATCAATGTTTATTATTTAACTACATCTATGCATTTATTTGTTTTATTTATTATTATTCATATTATTATCATTTTTTTCTTTAATTTATCTATCACTATTACATTTTTTTCGCATCCGACCTAGTTATGGACCAAAAGGTCTGTCGGCATGCTCCGCCTTTGTAAAGCGGTCCATACACGATCAATTATATTGCGCAATTCATTGTCAATACTCTGAATTGACAATTAAATTGACCGTGTATGGACGATATATCGCCCATAAATGGTCAATTTAATTGTCAATTCAGAGTATTGACAATGAATTGCGCAATATAACTGATCGTGTATGGGCCGCTTAATCCTTGAGTCTTCTCTAGGATACGTGGGGTGAAAGGTGGGGGGGGGAGAGAAGGAGATTGGGGGGGATGGGTCATCAGCATTTGCAACAGCAACATCAGCAGTTGCTGACGCGCACGGCTGAGCAAAACAGGATTAATCAGCATATGCTTCCCCGTTCACTCCTGCGCTTTTAACCTACTTAAAGTAACGAGGGGTTAACCACTGACGATTTCATTCATATATAAGGTAACCGGTTTCCCATGCTGAAGAATGTATCATGTTATTCTGGCTAACATAAGGTGATTTCATTTAGAACATGATGCGAATAAATCACAAAAACACGTGATTCACAAAATGTGTAATAAAACCACTTGGAAAATAAAACGAAGGTGACCGAACGTTTTCGTCTATTTAAGGCATTTTCACAGGTACAGAGTCATGATGACGATCTTCTCATTCAACCTCTTTCGAAGGGAAGGGATTAAGAACATCCAACCCCTAACCTTGTTCTTAACATCCTTACATTAATTCTATACACTCGTAACATATACTGTATCAATATTGTCTTTCGGGAACCGGAAGGCCAATTCCATCTTACGCAACACACAAAAATCACGAAGTTGACAAGTGCAACTGATCATTGTTTCATATGTTTAAAAGTCTGTATCTTGATATAGAGTTCCCAATCCCTTTTATAAGGGTAGTGGCCGAGTTAAAGCATATACTTTGACGAGAGAGAGAGAGAGAGAGGGGGAGGGGGTTATAGTCCCCTTATCTCGTCGCTCCGTCTCAGTTTGTAACTTTTTACAACGTGCAAGGGAACATTACAGTGTTAGTCTTGTCCCCCCACATGGGTTACTATGCCAAAGTACACAAATCAATCAACAATATTCGCTTCCGTTAGGACTTTGTATTCTGGAATCCAGTGAAACCAAACAATAGCAATAACAGTTTATTAGTGCGAGTCTACACAGGAGAATACATACGTAAAGCAAACATGAACAGGGTATATGCGCAAGGTGTAATTTATGTACGAGCAGTGTACTATAGGGCCAAACACTGGGCGTAAACTTTATGGCAATGACGCTACCGTGCTGCATATGCCTGTTCTTGTTGCTGCTGTTCTGTTGTTGGTGTTGTTGTAGTGGTGATGGAGGAAGGTGAAGGGGCAAATGACCGATACTGATGGTGATAATTCTGGTGGTGAAGGCTGTGATGGCACCAACAGTGGTAGTGGTTAGCTTATCGCTTATCCAGTAATGTTTTAGATTGATGTCCCGTCTTATGACAAGCACAAGATTCTGCCTTCTCAATTTTTGTTTTATCATGCTACTTAACCCATTAAACTCCGATGACAAGATGTCTTGTCATTTGGTCAAATAAAACAAAAAATCATAATAAAACAACAAAATGTTTGATGATCAAACAGCACCAGAAAAATATGACGTCATATTTTTCTGGTGCTGTTTGATCATCAAACATTTTGTTGTTTTATTATGATTTTTTGTTTTATTTGACCAAATGACAAGACATCTTGTCATCGGAGTTTAATGGGTTAATAAAATCCTTCACTCTTACAAGCACACCATTTCTATTGGCAATCTATTCAATTTATTGACTACACTATTTGATAAGTTCACTGTAAACCCACTATCGGAGAAATAATAACGGAAATAAAGAGAAAATATATTTCGACTACTATCTGTAGTCCTCTTCAGCAACTTGTATCTTAACTTTCTGTAAGCATTCTGCTGAAGAGGACTACAGATAGTAGTCGAAATATACAGTTTCTCTTTATTTCCGTTATTATTTCTCCGATAGTGGGTTTACAGTGAACTTTTATAAATGTGTTATAACATACCAATCTCCAACTATTTGATAAGTTTAGTCTTTATTATACACTGCTTGTTTCTTCTCTTTTAGAGTACAGATCAATGCCCTCTGTCTCATTTCCTGATACTGTTACATGTTCACAAATCGCACCCAACAAGTCTTCAAAAGACTTGTCCTCAATATTCTCCTTTGTATTCCCCCACTACCCGAAAATAAAATAATTCATACACGGAACCTATTAATTCCTTTTGTGAAACGCCCCTCGTGCGCAACAAAAACATTACCGGAGCCAACTAGTCTCCCCACGGTACTCCGCGCGTCCCCCTACCCCCCCTAACTCCCCCCCTCTAACCCCCCCACCCCCCGATTGTTGTTCTCATCTGACTTCCTTCCAGGAAATCATTCATCCACTCCAGCGTTCTGCTTCCGATACCTCAACTTTATTCAATCCATCCTCCACGGCAGAGGCTTCGGTGGGGGGGGAGGGAGGGAGGGGGGGTTAATTTGCGTACTTGCACCCGCGCAAAACTGAGAACGACGCAAGAGACGTAGATGATAGGAGAGATAGAAGAGACGTGAGAAAGAAAAGGAGGAAGAGGAGAAAGAGGAAGGAGGAGACGAGAGAGGAGGGAAGAGAAGAGAGAGGAAAGAGGAGAGAGGAGAGTAGATAAATATGAGGTAAACAAAATGATACTGCTTACACTAGGAGGAAAAAAAAAAAAAAAAAAAAAACGAAAGAGCAAAAATGAAGAGTTGAGTGATGAGGTGGAGGATGAGGACGAAATTGAGGACGACGAGGAGACTGGTCAAAGAGGAGGGGAGGGTTGTGGGCTGTTAAGGAAGCGGAGAAGAGGAAGAGTTAGTACGGCAGCGGGCAGGGGAGGGGAAAGGGGGTTGGCAGGAGGGAGGGAGGAAGGAGGGCGAGGGGGAGGGGAAGAGGAGGGGGAAGAGGAGTGGGGGAGGAGTGGGGGAGGAGGAGTGGGGGAGAAGGAGTAGGGGAGGAAGGGCACGCGTGAGTAACGTGGGCGAGATAGAGCATGCATACGCACCCTCGTCTACGGCCGCAGGTAGGGGCAACTTGAGGAATAGAGTGGATGAGAGAGGAAGAGGAGGATGAGAGAGGAAGAAGAAGACGAGGGTGGAAGAGGAGGACGAGGGTGGAAGAGGAGGACGAGGGTGGAAGAGGAGGACGAGGGGGAAGAGGAGGACGAGGGGGAAGAGGAGGAAGGGGAGGGGAGGGGGAGGAGGAGGACGAGGGTAGAAGAGGAGGACAAGGGTGGAAGAGGAGGACGAGGGGGAAGAGGAGGAAGGGGAGGGGGAGGAGGAGGAGGAGGAGGGGAGAAGGAAGAGGAGGAAGAGGAACAGGAAGAAGGAAAAGCGGAGATCAAACGAGAAGTTAATCTAGACGGGTGGGAAGGGAGGGGAGAAAAAGGAGAGGTGAAGGAGGAGGAGGAAGAGGTGGAGGGGGAAGAGGAGGATGAAGAGGAGGAAGAGGTGGAGGGGGAAGAGGAGGATGAAGAGGAGGAAGAGGTGAAGGAGGGGAAGAGGAGGAAGAGGTGATGGAGGAGGAGGAGGAAGAGGTGGAGGAGGGGGAAGAGGAGGAAGAAGAGGTGGAGGAGGGGGAAAAGGAGGAGGAAGAGGTGGAGAAGGAGGGGGAAGAGGAGGAGGAGGAAGAGGTGGAGAAGAAGGGGGAAGAGGAGGAGGAAGAGGTGGAGGAGGAGGGGGAAGAGGAGGAGGAAGAGGTGGAGGAGGAGGGGGAAGAGGAGGAGGAAGAGGTGGAGGAGGAGGGGGAAGAGGAGGAGGAAGAGATGGTCAAGGCGGGGGAAGAGGAGGTGGAAGAGGAGTAAGAGGTGGAGAAGGAGGGTGAACAGGAGGAGAAAGAGGTGGAGAAGGAGGGGGAAGAGGAGGAGGAAAAGGAGGAGGAAGAGGAGGAGAAGGAGGGGAAGAGGAGGAGAAGGAGGGGAAGAGGAGTAGGAAGAGGAGGAAAATACAAAGGGGGATTCAATTACTAGTTAATGAAGACGGGTGGGAAAAGCGAAGAGAAACCCAAGAGGGAAGAGCGGGGGGGGGGGCGTTGGTGATAAGGAAGAGAAGGGGCAGGGGAGGGGAGAAGAGGAGAAAGGGGGGGAGGAGGAGGAGGAGGGGAAGGAGGAGAGGAGGAGAAGGTAGAGGAGGAGGGGGAGGAGGAAGAGGAGGGGGAGGAGGAAGAGGAGGGGGAGGAGGAAGAGGAGGGGGAGGAGGAAGAGGAGGGGAGGAGGAAGAGGAGGGGGAGGAGGAAGAGGAGGGGGAGGAGGAAGAGGAGGGGGGAGGGAGGAGGAAGAGAGGAGGGAGGAGGAGGAAGATGGGGAGAAGGAAGAGGGGGAGGAGGAGGAGGAGGAGAGGAGGAGGAGAGGTGAAGGAGGAAGAGGAGGGGGAGGAGGAAGAGGAGGGGAGGAGGAAGAGGAGGGGAGGAGGAGGGAGAGGAGGAGAAGAAGGAGGAGGAGGAGGAGGAGGAGGAGGAGGAGGAGGAGGAGGAGGGTTTGAGGTAGAGATAGTATACGGGTAGGCGGGAACTAGGAAGATGAAAACTGTTTAAGAGTTTAAATGGATATAGGGGTCCGTAATGTGGCCCGTGGACACGGGTTGACATTGTACATTACTCAACTGTTGCGGACACCTGAACTATGCAAACATATAATTCATTGTTGAGAGCTTAAGAGGCAAATGTCCATGCTAACACCAGGAAACTATGGCTAAGTTGGTTTGTAAATATCGTCTTTTGTGTCACCGAAGGAGACCAACAGACTACCTCCACCAGCTACTACTTCCTCCTCCTCCTCCTCCTCTTCCTCCTCGTCTTCACTGTCAAAGGGGTGAGTGGGCTGACGACCGATAAGGTACAGGGAGTGGGAACTTACGACAGCAGCCACAGGTTGTGGCGGATGCGGTAGAGTGGAAGGTGGTGTCAGTGATAAGAATGGTAAGGGTGTACTGATGATGATGGTGTTGTTGGTGGTGGTTATGGTGGTTGAGGTTGTGCCGTCGATGGGTGTTGGTTCCATCAATGATAGTGGTGGTGATGGTGGTGATAGTGGTGGTGATAGTAGTATTGGCTCACGGTGATGGTAACAACAACTGTCTTACTGGTGTGCAAAGGGTTGTGATTGTATATGACAACTGGTCACACGATGCCACGGGGGACGGGGAGCCAGGAAAAGCCTCGGGGGTACCCAAAACTCCCCAAGACGAACGACTGGGGAAACTCCCGACCACAGGGAGTAGGGAGGAGTGGGGAGAGGATCTACCACCCACTGGGAGTGACATGAACAAGGCTGCACCCATCCCAAAAGACGACGAAATCCTTTTCAAATTTACGGACCTCAAAATGTCCAATTCCTTTCATTTATCGTGTTCCTCCCAGTGGTTCACGCCTACTTGCGGTCCTGTGGGCGGCGTATCGTGTCTGTAGGTTGTAGATTTGATGTGAATAGTTACCACTTCATGGTGAATGGTAGTCCGTAAGAGAAGAATTCCCGCCCGCCATGACATAAACTAAATACAATCAATATTTTATTACTTTGTACATTTATACAATACTGTTACATTCAGATGCTTTTCACATTACAAGGGCTATCCTAGTATGTGGCAACGTTATTTACAATATATAATTTTATTATCATGGCCACACACAACGGTTTGCCCAATCACTGTAATTTTATTTTACAAAAATCCTATATGCGTTAAGGGGACACTACAGTAGTGGCGTGTTGCCACAGATCTACGAGGAGACTGAGTCACTTACGACCTCGTAATTGTCCGTACCGTAAACCTCCATCGTTAAGAAATACGTCACCCACTGTAGTACTTAGCAGTGAAACTGTACGCCATACAGTCATCAAATTCCTCTTATTAGGGGGTTAGCCAAACTAAAACATACCAGTCCCCTCCTTCCAAGCCATTTCGTTCACTTTTACGACACGCATGGGGACTAAGTGGCGGTATTCTTGTCCTCCCGCCACTGGGTGACGTTTGTCATGAGTCTTCATAACTCTTGGCCGTGTTTGTCTGGGGTTGGTGCTCATTTGTCAAAACAGAAACTAAGAAAAGCTAAAGACGCTTCCTGTGAAAAATGACCACATGCATGACAAATGTGCCTTCTGGAGGAAGCGTTGACGCTGCTAGAGTGAGAGAGATATAGATAGGTAGAGGGAGAGAGAGAGAGAGAGAGAGAGAGAGAGAGAGAGAGAGAGAGAGAGAAAGAGAGAGGAAATAGAGACGAGAGAGAGTGATGAGAGTGGAGAGTGATGAAAGTGAAGAGAACGGGAGAGAGAGATAGAGAGTGACAGAAAGAGTGGAGAGAAAGAGGAAGAGCGAGAAGCCAGAGCACGGGAAGACATAAAGAAAACATGGAAAGAGAGAAGGGAAAGAGGAGAGAGAGAGAGAGAGAGAGAGAGAGAGAGAGAGAGAGAGAGAGAGAGAGAGTCAGTCTAGATGGCCATGAGATCACCCACCAACTGTGCACAGATAATGTGTGATGAAATTACCTCTTATATAACTCTACTCTCGAGTTCAATATACTTCAAGAGATCACTGACGACGCGCCCCCACCCCCCACCCCCCACGGGGTCACAGTTATCGAATATCTCAAGAGCCATCTCTCAATTACGCTCAGAATTCACTCTCCTACCGCAACCCTAAATCGGTTCTCTTTGATGCACCCTTTCTCCTTTATCCCAGCTACCGCCAGTCAATTTCATCCACCCCCGTTCCCGGAAGGGTTGGGATATAATTCACATATTTAATAAAATCGCTTGACGGCAGAAAAAATAAATGTAAACGTATTACTTGGGTCGGAAGGCGTTATTAGAAGAAAAAGCAACCTGTTTTTGATTTAGGGCCATTTTTTACTAACATGCTATATCAATTTTTCATTCCAGACACATGTTTTTAATTGGGGGGTGGGGGCGGCGGCAAGGCATCTGTTTATAACTGGGGCCATATGTTTGTAATTGCCCCACCTCTTTTTTTTTCGGGGGGAGTCAAAGCAACCGATAACTTGAAATCTTCAAGAGCATATGGAATCTTTGGAGTCTGTACTCGATTCACGTTAATTCCGACCTCCGCCAGGAGATTTCAGTCAGCTGAGGGGGGTAGGGGAAACCAACACAGACGCCAAAAGGTTAAATAAAATTATTTTACTTGTGTCGCCTTGGGATTCTATTCAGTTAACAGGGGAACTCTCACAGTATGGAAAGGGGGTGGGGTTTATGACAGTAATAAACACGGGATCGCATCTTTCACCTATATATATATATATATATATATATATATATATATATATATATATATGTCTATATATGTATATGTATATACATATTGCAAAAATAATCACAAAAACGCGTGACTAAATGATCATGCAGAAACCACAGGGAAATAAAGTTCGGAATACTAAACGTTTTCGTCTATTACGACATGTCTGAGGATGTAATAGACGAAAACGTTTAGTATTCCGAACTTTATTTTCCCTGAGGTTTCTGCATGAATATTACACACACACACTCACACACACACTCAAATATATATATATATATATATATATATATATATATATATATATATATATATATATATGCGAATAAATCACAAAAACACGTGATTCACAAAATGTGTAATAAAACCACTTGGGAAATAAAATGAAAGGTTACCGAACGTTTTCGTCTATTCAAGACATTTTCAAGGTACAGAGTAAGGTGGTATTGACGTTATATATATATATGCACAAGAAACAGTAGGGGGGGAAATTAGTACAGGTCCATTGTATATTCTGAATATACACATAAATCAGTAAAACCCTGCGAGAGAACATGGAGGAAATAAGTCACACGAAGTTGATTTCTCGCGAGAAAAGAAGTTCGCGAAGTTGGGGAGTACGCTAAGGTACATGTCAACCCGGGAGTTTTGAGATGTGGGGAGTTAATGCAGGATTTAGTGATGGCAGACAATGGGAGTGGGCGGAAACACGCACAGTAATGATGACAATAATAATGTGTATACATTGTGACGAATGTGGATAGGAGGTGAAGGGAACACGGGCTGAGGGAAATAAAAGTATTTCCCTCAGCCCGTGTTCCCTTCACCTCCTATCCCGATAAAAATAATAATAATAATAATAATAATAATAATATCATTATTATAATAATAATAAGTTTATTTGGCAATGGATCACATACATGAAATGCAGATAATGAAAAGAACACAAGGGGTATAAGGGTGACTATGGAGGGGAAAGAGGAGGGAGAAGAAGAGGGGAAGAGGAGAGGATTTAGAAGAGGGTGGGATACACAATGGGGAAGAGGAAAGGGAAGAGGAGAGGATTTAGAAGAGGGTGGGATACATAATGGGGAGGAGGGGAAGAGGAAAGGGAAGAGGAAAGGGAAGAGGAAAGGGAAGAAGAAAGGGAGGAGGAAAGGGAGGATGCGAAAAAGGCTGGGTAAGGCGAGACTTCAAGATTGAGGAGGTTGAGGTTGAGGTTGAAGACAAACGAGGGGAAATGGCTTGCGAGGGCAACAAGGGTCGGTTCATTTTCACTTGACGGAAATTAATTAAAAGCACAAAATGTTCATTAGGCGTTGAAGTAGCAGTACTCGCGAAATGCACACAATATAATGAAGGGGGGAATATTTGAAAATTATCTAAACAATGATATCTGAGAATAACAAAACCAAGTATTCACCAATATTTGTGGAGAGAGAGAGAGAGAGAGAGAGAGAGAGAGAGAGAGAGACAGACAGAGTGAGAGTGAGAGAAGAGAGGGAGAGAGAGAGAGAGAAGAGAGGGAGGGAGAGAGAGACAGAGAGTGAGAGTGAGAGAGAAGAGAGGGGGAAAAGAGAGGGGGAGAAGAGAGAGAGGGAGGGAGGGAGGGAAAGAGAGAGAGAGGAAGGGAGAGAGGAAAGTCATTAACCACCTGATCTTGAAAAAAAAAATGAAGAGGCTTATTTGAATCTGATCCAAACCACCTGGCGTTAACCAGAACAAAATATCTGAACTAAACCACCTGACTGACAAAGGTTAAGGTCGAGGGAAGCCACCGGACAATTAAACGATAACGATATCTCAACAAGATAAAGAAAACGAAGAGGACCCGAGGTAGGAGATAAGGCTGAGTGTGTGTGTGTGTGTGTGTGTGTGTGTGTGTGTGTGTGTGTGTGTGTGTGTGTGTGTGTGTGTGAGTGTGTGCATCTGCGGAGAGGTTGCTGCACTGAGATTAACTGCGCCCAGATAACAACGAACCTTTGAGAGCAACTGGAATATATTGAAAACAGTCTCTGGAGGGAGGGAGAGGGAGGGAGGGAGATAGAGAGAGAAGGAAAGAGAGAGGGGAGATGGAGGGAGGGAGGAAGGGAGAGGGAGGGAGGAAGGGAAAGGAAGGGAGAGTGAGAGGGAGAGGGAGAAAGAGAAAGAGAGAGAGAGACAGCTACGAGAGGGAGAGAAATAGAGTAAGATAAAGAAGTAGAGAGACAGACAGATGGAGAGGTCCGAGCATCGAGGTAGTACATACCATACCACTGAAAATAAAACCATTAGTCGGTACAACACAGGAGGAGAGAAGGAAGTAGGAGTCTACTCCCATACTACAACGAACAAGGCAAGTGGTCAGAAATTAGAATGACAGCTGGAGCAAGTGCGTTACTTACTGGACGCAGCCAGAAGGGAAGCGTGGAAGAGGAAGACAATAACATAAAAATGAAGGAGAACGCAAGAGACCATGAGACCTACATTAAGCAGTTCTCTGTCCCTCCACATATTATCTCTATCCATAAAGTTTCTAATTTTCTCTTAAAACAATCAATTATTTCAGAAGATAGACACACGAAATGAAGAAGTTTGCAGGAGTAACGTGGCAGAGCTTGGAAGGGGCCTTTGTCCGACAATGGACTCCGTGTGAGTCTAGGAAGAGATTGGGGGATTTCTTTGTCTAGTAGTGGACTAAGAATGGACATATGAATCCGCCCCCTCCACCTCGGGAGGCCATATATTTCTTGCGCGGACGTTGTTGGGATCTGGTCCTCATTGTTAAGGACAGGTCGTTTAGGTTTATGATTCCCGCACGTGGCGCGAGTCTGCGTCTGAGTGCGCGCGCACGCGTGTGTGCGTTTGAGTGCGCGTGCGATGTGACTCAACACCATGGTCTTAAAACACGCGCTGGGCTCGTGATCGACATATATCATCCTCCCGGATGAGCCCAGAGATCATCAAGCCCGATTTATAGTTATCATAAGTCTGTGACTTTACAAACACCATACTTCCCTCTCCTTTGCTCAAGGGGGACAGTAACAACTTACAGTATGAAAGGATGCTTTCGTGAGTGAGGCGCGAACTCGGTACCCACCCCCCACAGCGCTGCAGCACCAGGAAGACATGTGTCAGATGCAGCGTGTGCATTCGCGCGAATGTACACACGCGTACGGTTACGGGGGTGGGCGAGGGGGGGGGAGACGCTACTGTCGTCTTCTGTACCCCACTAGTGTAAGAGGGACTCCCTCGCAAGAACAGGTGTTGACATTCCAACAAGGGGGAAGGTTGGAGGATGAGGAGGAAGAAGAGAATGAAAAGGACGAGAAGCAGAAGGACGACAAGGATGACGACGAAAAGGTGGAGGAGGAGGAGGAGGAGGAGGAGGAGGAGGAGAGAAGGTGGTGGTGGTGGTGATAGTGGCGGTGGAAGAATTGGTATTGGTGATAATGATGATCGTGACGCCGCGAATAATGGAGGAGTTACTTTGGGTACCGTCGATGACCATAAGATGTGGTTCTGGGCAAACACTGGAAATTGCCACGTGGAGGGGGAAGGGAAGGCTGAAGCAGCAGGGAGGAGGGAGGAAGGAGGAGGAGGGAGGAGGAGGGAGGAGGGAGGAAGAGGGATAAGGAAAGAGGGGGAAAGGGAGAAGGAAGGACAGGGGAAGGGAGGGGAAAGGAAGGGAAGGGAAAGAAAGGGAAGGGGGGAAGGGGAAGGGGGGAAGGGGAAGGGGAAAGGGAGGGGGGATAAAAGCGAGGGAGGAGGGTAAGGGAACAACGGTGAGGGGCATTGACGATGTTTGAACAGATTCAGTAATCGATGTTCCCCCAACGCCATCTGCGGGGCTCTGGTGGGCAAGGGCCGCGGGGCAGATGTCTGCCCTCTGTATGAGGATACATGTACACACACACACACACACACACACAAACACACACACACACACACAGTTCAAAGGCAGATGCCTCACTGCACTAGATAGAGGACATGGGATACTACAAGAGTGACAATCCGACAACACACCAACAGGTAATTACGAACCGGTAATTACACTCAAACACGCACAAACAATTACACAACGTAGAAAAAAAACACGCACGCACGCACGCACACACACGCGCGAGGTCTCACACTGACAGCCAGAGAAGATGTGTGTGTGTGTGTGTGTGTGTGTGTGTGTGTGTGTGTGTGTGTGTGTGTGTGTGTGTGTGTGTGTGTGTGTGTGCGTCTCACAGAGTCTAGCGTCAGCCATAAACAATTACATCAAGAGCCATATATGAACTGGGTTACTTGATTTCGACTGTGGGTGCCCGCTTAGGTCTGCACTCTGGTGGAATCTATATTACATATTGTCATTTATAATAGAATCTATACGTAATTCTAAGTTTGGCATTTGTCATTCATTTTAGATGTGCTGATTTGTACCCAGAGCGAAGTAATAAGGAACTGTTCTAAAGAATCTATATTACATATTGTGATTTTTAATGGAATCTATACGTAATTCTAAGTTTGGCATTTTGTCATTCATTTCAGATGTGCTGATCATTGTACCCAGAGAGAAATAATAAGGAACTGTTCTAAAGACTTATTATTTATGATCAACACACATAGGCTCGTTCCAACGATGGGTAAGTGGAAGAAAAAAAAAAAAAAAAAAAAAAAAAAAAAAATCCTTTCCTAATTATACACCCGGAGGGACGGATCGCGACGAATCATTACTAGATATTCACTGACACTACGCTCGCCTCAGTGACTGTCAAAATGGCGAACACTACAAGCTTCTTAGGATCAATATGATGTCTTATGAAGTTTTCTCTCAATCACTCACCAATGAGTGAGGACTGTACTCATTGGTGGAGACGACGGCGACGAAGAAGAGGAGGAGGAAGGCGATGAAAAGAAGAACAAAAACAGAAAGAAGAAAAAGAAGAGAAAGAAGAAAACAGAGAAAAAGGAAAAAAAAAAAAGAAAAAATGGAAGGACGGAAAAGAGGGAGGGGACGAGGAAAAATGTCAACACATCGTCATTAATGGTCGCTATTTCCTGTATATATATATATATATATATATATATATATATATATATATATATATATATATAATATGTGTGTGTGTGTGTGTGTGTGTGTGTGTGTGTGTGTGTGTGTGTGTGTGTGTGTTAGCCCACTTTCGCCTTCGATGACTCTCTGGTCCTTTCCAAAAACCAACTCACGAATCTGGCCAATGACTCCTCCTCTTCCTCCAAAGTTTCCGATATTGGTTTCGGCCGGCGGCTCCTTTCAAAGTTGTAGCAGCCCACTAACCAGACTCCCACACAACCCCGTCTTCGACAGGAGGAAGAGGGAGAGACTGAGAGATAGAAAGAGATTGAGAGAGAGAGAGAGAGAGAGAGAGAGAGAGAGAGAGAGAGAGAGAGAGAGAGAGAGGGGGGGGAGGGAGAGACAAGTTGAGGAAGAGAGAGAGAGAGAGAGAGAGAGAGAGAGAGAGAGAGAGAGAGAAGAGAGAGAGAGAGAGAGAGGAGAGAGAGAGAGGGAGAGAAAGACATTAAGAGAGAGAGAAGAGAGAAAGTGAGGGGGGGAGGAAGAGATAGAGAAAGAGATTGAGATTGTGAGGGAGAGACTGAGAGAGAGGTATTGATAAAGATTGAGAGGAAGAGAGAGAGAGAGAGAGAGAGAGAGAGAGAGAGAGAGAGAGAGAGAGAGAGAGGAAGGGAAAGAGGGAAGGAGGGAGGTAAAGGGAGAGAGAAAAAGAGAGAGAGAGAGAGAGAGAGAGAGAGAGAAGTGAAAGATTGAGGGAAAAAAAGAGATACTTTTCAATTTCAAGAACCCATAACTTCAAGGACACAAGTGGACCGCTTTCGTTGGTGTTGTCGACTTAGCTGTCGCCAGACGATTTTATTCACCCGAGAGCAACACCCTGCGCAGTGACTGGGTTAAACTAACTTTGATTACACCCTTTAACTGCCTTTATGAAAATTAACCAACAACAGCTACCACTCACTTTAGTGCAGTTTCTAGATTTCATTCAAAGGAATTCCTCCCCCCCCCACACACACAGAAACACACACACCAAAATATACAAGTTAATTACGACCATAGCCCACATATTGAGCATATTTATTTTCCGTTTCGTTGTATTTATTTTTAACTTCCATACGGATGGTGCTGAAAACAAGATGAAAGGGATATCATATTTATTTCATTTAAGGGATATCTAATTCTATTTTATGAAAGGAATATTATATTTCATATTTACTTTATATTTCCATTTCCGTAGGAGTTATTTTCGAGACGGGTTAAACTTCAGTGATTCAACTGGAACCGTAACCTCAACTTTACTTAAACCTGATCTTGTTTGACACAACAGAGTTAACCAATAACCCTCAGGGCCGCCATGTCCTTATGCAGAATGCCTCCTTCGTGAGTTTTGTCTTCAAGATTCCCGGAGTGCAAACCCGCTCAAATTTATCACCGTGACTCAAATTTCCAATTGTGCGACCTCCACTCCAGAGGGCACTTGTGGGACGGAAAGAAGGAAAGAAAGAAAGAAAGAAAGAAAGAAAAAAAAAGGAGAGAGGTAGACATGAAATGATGGAGGGGAGGGAAGGAGGGAGAGTGGGAGGGAGGGAGGAAGGCAGGGTGGGGTGGGACGAGGAGTGTGAGGTAGGAAAGAAAGAAGGAAACAAAAAAAGAAGGAAGGAAGGAAGGATGGAAGGGGAGAAGTAAAGACGGGAAGGGGGAAGGCATGGAATGAAGGAGGGAAGGAGGGAGGAGGAAGGTAGGGAAGAAGGTTGAGAGGAAGGAAAGAGAGAAGGAAGGAAGGAAGGAAAGGGAGTAAAAAAAAAAAAGGGAAAGTAGGTATGAAGGGATGGAGAGAGGGAAAATAGGAAAGGAAGGAAAGATGGAAAGGAAGGAAAGACGGGAAGTAGGTATGAAAAGGGAGAGGGAGGGTAGATATGAAAAGAAAGAAGGGTGGAGGAATGGAGGTAGTGAAGGAGGTAGGCAGGAAAAGGAGGAGAGGGTACCTCCTCCTCCTTTTCCTCCTCTTCTTCCTCACTGTACCAACTCAAAGTAATAATCACCCAAAGGATATATAGAAGGAAGAGATGGGTGGAGGAATGGAGGTAGTGAAGGAGGTAGGCAGGAAAAGGAGAAGAGGGTACCTCCTCCTCCTCCTCCTCTTCCTTTTCCTCCTCTTCTTCCTCACTGTACCAACTCAAAGTAATAGATCACCCAAAGTTCTTCTGGAAAAAGCGGCAGCAAGAGCAGGCCCGTCACCGCCGCCTTTTGTTCTGCGCCTTCGACTTCACCGAGGATGTCGCCTCCAAGACTCGTTTCTTCTTCTTCCCAGGAGGAGGAGGAGGAGGAGGAGGAGGAGGAGGAGGAGGAGGAGGAGGAGGGGGAGGAGGAGGGGGAGGAGGAGGGGGAGGAGGAGGAGGAGGAGAGCATTCGTCGTTGTCAGCCCTATTTTGAGAAAAAAAAGGGACGAAAAAAAGGGTACAAGTAAAACTCGCTAAAGACGGATTCTGGAACCTCGGTTAGGACATCGAGTGCCGGGGATGGGCTTTCTCGTCAGTTCGTGTCTTTATATCATAACCTGGAGACAATGCATGGATGGACACTAAAAATGTGTGTGTGTGTGTGTGTCCCCTCCCCCTCCCCCCCTCTCTCTCTAAAAGAGGAAAAAGCGGAGGTACAACGGACGACTCTGTAAGCGGAAGAGCTTCCTCCTTTCAGGGGGCGCGGGCTCTCCCCTGAAAGGTTTCCGATAAGGAGTCCTCCTGTCTAAACATTGTGTTCACGAATTCATGAGCATATCAGCATAACTCGAATTAACCCGAAAGGGAGGGGGAGCGAGGAGAGGAGGGAGGGGGGAGCGAGGGGGAGGGTGGGAGCGAGGGGGAGGGTGGGAGTGAGGGGGAGCAAGGAGAGAGGAAGAGGAACGATGAGAGAGACCTCCTGAGTATTGAGGTCACCAACGTGTTTGTTAACAGATCGCCATACTTATGGACTACTGTACTGATACTGCCAGGAATCCAGTACATGCTACTGGTATCCGACCCGTGGGTTTCACTTCGAAACCTGCTGCGGACCCCAGTGGCCCCTTTGTTTTTGTTCTGGTTGTCGTCAGACGATTTTATTCGGGCAAGGGAGCGGGCTTCGTATTGACAGGGTCAAAGATCTTTTCACACTGTCAATGACAATGTATAAGAGAAGTTAAGTACTGTGTTGAGATGATACTGATAACATATACAAAGGAACACAAAGAAAGAACAAACAACAGCAGGCCTAATGGCCCTAGCGAGGCTGTTTGTGCTTGCTTTACTAAGCTACAGTAAAGAAAACAGGGCAACTAGGCGATAGAAGATGAACTAATACTACTGCTACCACTATCCTATCCAATTACAATTAAATGCCGGGCTGTGAGATCTTTTATTGCAAGGGATAATATTTTATTTGCGGATTAGAGTCCAAGTATTTATCTATGCGATTTTTAAATGTTGTTATTGTGTTACTTTCAACGACAGTGGAAGGTAACGAAGGGGATAGTATTTACACACGCGCGCGCGCGCTCACACCGCAAATGTGGGCCGCTTTACAGCCTCTGAACGTCACTCCACTCTAGTTTTCCTTACCCTCCGTGTCTCTCCTCTTATTCCTCATCATCATGTGCAATTTCACTCTTTTTCTCGACATTGGACATTGGGAAAGAAACTGCGGTTGGTGTTCTTAAGTCCTTGGTTCGACCTCAAGATTTATACATGCATATACATACATACATATATATATATATATATATATATATATATATATATATCTATACCTACAATTAAAAACACAATTCAATTTAATTTTAGGCCAACAACATCGAGAAACTCGAGGAGGCATACATGCAGAAATTGAAACGTGGTACAGCCAAAGACTCGAACCTGCGCTAGCACGTGACAAATGATAGTGATTTAACCGATTGCGCAGGTTCGAGTCCTTGGCTGTACCACGTTTCAATTTCTGCATTTATGCCTCCTCGAGTTGCTCGAAGTTAATGGCTTAGAATTAAAGTGAATTGTGGTTGATAAATGTAAATCTGTTCACTGGGACCCAGAGTTGTGTGTGTGTGTATATATATATATATATATATATATATATATATATACATATATATATATATATACACATATATACATATATATATATATATATATATATATATATATACACACACACACACTTTAAGGGCGAGTTTCCCTTGGCATCTTCATGTCATCCTGTCTATGACTGTGACTAACACATACCTATTTATCTATCTGGTAACTTATTTTTTCTTGGCTAATGTTGACAAGTCTGTAATTCATAAATTTCACCCAAGAACTTTTCCATCATTTCTCATATCATTTCTTCGTGACAAGGTGTACATTTTGTTAAAATCGTTACCCTAAGGGTCTAAATATAATTTTCGTCTTTTGATAACTGCTCGCCAAGCCAAAGCCAACAGACCACAGGTATACTTTTCCCTGAGACGGTCGACGGATCACTTGCTGGACGAGTTGTAACAAAGAGATCATTGTGACAAAGACAACAAAAACAACGAGAGAGAGAGAGAGAGAGAGAGAAAGAGGGAAAATAAAAAATCTTCACCCGAACGCGGCCTCCCCCCTTCTCCTTCTCCTCCTCCTCCTCCTCCTCCCACTATCATTCTTTGTCGAAATTTACGAGAAAGGACTAAAGTCGAGGTCCTTCCCCCTCGCCCCTTAGTGGCACTGAAAAGAGCTCGAGGCGGTGGGTGTGGGGGGTGAGGGTGGGGGGTTGAGACGGGAAAGAGGGGAAAAGAGGGGAAAGAGAGAAAGAGGAAGGTGTACAAAGAAAGGGAGGAGTGGGGGTGGTGAGAGCAGCAATGAAGTGGCGAGAAAGAAGAGGAAGAGAAGAATCAGAACGAGAACGCGGGGAATAATGAGAAGGTGAGGAGTGAAGGTGCACACACACACACACACACACACACACACACACACACACAGAAAAAGAGAAACAATAAGTAGGAGACTTATGGAAGAAACAAAGAAGAGAATGAATGGGAGAAGGAAAGAATAGAAGAGAAAATAAGACCGATAGGAAGGAGGAGTATGAAGAGAAGGAGGAGAGGGAGGAGAGGGAGGCGAGGGAGGAGAGAGTGGGGAGGGAGGAGAGAGAGGGGAGGAAGGAAAAGGATCAGAGTGAGGAGTGTACAAAGAATAGAAAAGAAAGAAAAGAGGGGAGAGTGGAAAGGAGAGTAGAAAAGAGAGTGGAAAGAAGAGCATGACACAAGACGAGTCTCTCAGGCCAAATTACACACAATCAAGTGCAGCGTGGGGACAAAAAGCGAGTACGATAACACTTGGAGAAAAAAAAAAAAAAAAAAGCGAATACGATAACACTTAAAAATAAAGTACGATAACACTTAAAAAAACGAGTACGATAACTTAAAAAAAGCGAGTACGATAACACTTAAAAAAAAAACGAGCACGATAAAAAAGCGAGTACGATAAAAAAAGCGAGTACGATAAAAAAGCGAGTACGATAACACACAAAAAAAAAAAAAAAAAAAAAAAAAAAAAAAAGGGAAAGGAAACTGAAGATCTTGGACACTGGAGTCGAGCTTCTTGGAGGGAAATGCGACGAAGTTTCCCTATGAGTCATAAGAGATGCGGAGGGCGCGGTCCGCCGAGGGCTGGTGGTGGTGGTAGAGGAGGAAGAGGAGGAGGAGGAGGAGGAGGAGGAGGAGGAGGAGGAGGAGGAGGAGGAGAGGGAGGAGGCGGAGGGTGTAAAGAAGGTGGGTAGAAGAGAAGAAGGAGGAGGCAGAAGAACAGCAGAGGGAAGTAAGATGAGGAGGAGGAGGAGGAGGAGGAGGAGGAGGAGGAGGCGTAGGGTGTAAAGAAGGTGGGTAGAAGAGAAGGAGGAGGAGGCAGAAGAACAGCGGAGGGAAGTAAGATGAGGAGGAGGAGGAGGAAGAGGATGAGGATGAGGAGGAGGAAGAGGAGGAGGAGGCGGAGGATGTAAAGAAGGTGGGTAGAAGAGAAGAAGGAGGAGGCAGAAGAACAGCAGAGGGAAGTAAGATGAGGAGGAGGGGAGGAGGAAGAGGAGGAGGAGGAGAGGGAGGAGGCGGAAGGTGTAAAGAAGGTGGGTAGAAGAGAAGAAGGAGGGGGCAAAAGAACAGCAGAGGGAAGTAAGATGAGGAGGAGGAGGAGGAGGAGGAGGAGGAGGAAGAGGAGGAGGAAGAGGAGGAGGTGAGGAAGGAGGCGGAGGGTGTAAAGAAGGTGGGTAGAAGAGAAGAAGGAGGGGATAGAAGAACAGCAGAAGGAAGTGGAAGAGGAGGGAGAGGAGGGAAGAAGAGGAGGAGAATAGCTAAAGAGGTGGAGAAGAGGGCAGAAAAAGAGCAGGGAAGAGGATAGAAAGAGGACAAAGAGAAAATGCAGGAACTGGGGAGGAGGAACTGGGGACGGGGAGGGGGAAAGGGGAGGAGGGACGGGGTGGGGGAAGGGGAGTAAGGAGATGAAAAGGAAGACAAGGGGTAAGATAAGAAAGAGGAAGGGAAGGAGGAAGGGAGAAGGAAGGAGGGGAAGGAAAAAGGAGGGGAGGGCAAGAAGGAGGAGGGGGAGGAAGAAGAGGGGTAGAGGGGGAAGGGGGGAAGTGGGGAAGGAGATGAGAAGGAAGACAAAGGGTAAGATGAGAAAGTGGAAGGGAAGGAGGAATGGAGAAGGAGGGGAGGGAAAGAAGGAGGGGAGGGAAAGAAGGAGGGGAGGAGGAAGAGGGGGAGAAGAAGTAGTAGTAGTAGTAGGAGGAGGAGGAGGAGGAGGAGGAGGTCGATGGATGATGTATGTGGATAGGAAGGGGAAAGAGTAGGCAACGTTCTGAGGGCAGAAGTTGTGAGATTTATACCAATATCATTTCTGAACACTGCGACCTTATGGTCCATGTCGAAGTCGTAGAAAGTGAGGGAAGGGGTTGAGCAACAGGGAAAAAAGGCAGGAAAGGGGGGGAAAGGTGGGAAAGAGGGGAGGGGAGAAAGAGGGTACAAGAGGGAGAAAAATAATTTCGAAGTTCCTTACTCCTAAAGAAGACACATTCAATATGTGTGTGTTTGTTTGTTCCTCTGTGTGTGTGTGTGTGTGTGTGTGTGTGTGTGTGTGTGTGTGTGTGTGTGTGTGTGTGTGTGTGTGTGTGTATTCACCACCATGGTCTTTGGATCACGTGTTGGACTCGTGATCGAGTGTGTGTGTGTGTGTGTGTGTGTGTGTGTGTGTGTGTGTGTGTGTGTGTGTGTGTGTGTGTGCGCGCGCGTGTGAAATCAGAACAAGATGAGAGTATCCGTTATACTGAAGAAAAATTGTTTCCGAAAAAGAAGGCGAATCAAAGTAAGAAATAAAAGAGAATAAGGAAGGAGGATAGGAAAGGGAGAAGGGGGAAGGTCACGGGGTCAACAAGTTATGCGAGGTCACGTTAGTTTAAATTACATCCATACTTTGAACTGCGAAACCCCGCTGTGTAGCATCTTCTAACACAAGCTTTCGACACCCTTTCCCCTCTTCCAAATACCTACCCCAACTACCACACCCATCTCAGCTAACTTCACCTCCCCCCCTCCTCCCTCCCCCCACCATCCTCCATAACTCTGCAGTCCCCCTCCACATCTCCACCTCCCTTCCCAACACTTATAAAAGTGCAAGGGTCGTCCTTGATGGTGCCAGCATAACACTTGACCCAAGTGTTATATCTCACAGCAGGCCGTCCCAAGGATCACATATTCCTCCGTCTTCGTCTCGTTCAGTTCTTGTTGCTCACTTCTCCCCTTCCCCCCTCCCCCCCGTCTTCCATGAAAATCTTTATCGCTATACATTATTTTCATTTACCATAATGTACAGTCGCGAGCAAATATTTTGATCACCCAGGATTTTTCATAATACAAAATTCAAATTCTTTAAGACTGACTTTCTTTTATATATTAAAGAAAATTACCTTACTGTAAGCTTGATATTATAAAGGAAAATATATCACGCAGTCGGGAAAAAATCACACTGGCGTTGTGAGAGGTGTTACGTGGATAAAAAAAATATTTGCTTGTGACTGCATTCTTCGTTGATAGACACTCCCCTCTTTCTCTTCTCTCTCTCTCTCTCTCACACACACACACACACACACATACACACACACACACAGTTTTCGCCCTCTTTCGAGTCAATCTAACTTGGCTAATCCCGGACTTACACTTCCAACTGTGCGAACCATTTTCTCGAAAAGTCGCCCCCACGAAGACAGACGCCCCATTCCTGCTCAGAGTGGAACCTGAAGGGTCGTACCCCATGCGTCTGGGGGTCTCTGGGACTCAGTAAGAGGAAGAAGAGGAAGAGGAAGAGGAAGATGAGGAAGATGAAAAAGATGAAGAGGAACAAGGAGGAGAGGAAGAAGATGAAAAAGATGAAGATGAACAAGGAGGAGAGGAAGAAGAAGATGAAGAAGAATAAGAAGTGGAAGAAGAGGAGGAAGATGAAGATGAAGAGGAAGAAGAGGAGGAAGAGGAAGATGAAGAAAAAGAAGCAGAAGATGAGGATGAAGAAAAATAAGAAGGGGAAGAGAAAGAGGAAGAGGAAGAAGAGAAGGAAGAGGAAGAAGATGAAGAATATGAAGGCGATGTAGGAGAAAAAGCAGAGGAAGAAGAAGAAGAAGAGTAGGAAGAGGAAGAAGAAGAAGACGAAGATGAAGAAGAAGAAGAAGAAAGTGGGGGGGATTGTACCAATTGTGGGACATTTAAGTATTTGGTTATGGCTGCGGCCCGACGACCTTGATCAACTCCTTAACCATTATCGCGTATCAATCTCGTGACCTTAAACAACTTTGTTCTGGCTAACGACAGACGATTTTTCTGCCAAATGTACCCTTATATCTTACAGTCGCCTTCATTCTTATGCTCTTACGTAAACGTCTGGACTTGAAGGGGATGTTAAATAACCACCGACAAGTCCATACACATATTTTATTCTGGCTAAGCTCTGACGATTTCAACCCGTCTATTCACCCCTCAAGGCCCCGCGTCTCTTAGGGCTGACGCCAGACGATTTTATTCAGCTTCCGTGTCTTTCACCCCCCCCCCCCGTTCCACTGGGCGATGGAGGGTAGGATACTTCTCCACACCGACCCAAGAACTACTCAATTGTCACCAATAAACACCACTTGCCCTCCACCACGTAGAACCCATACAAGCGAAACACTATACCCTTGACGACGACGACGACGACGACGATCATTAATCCCCGGTTGGTTCGTACCAAGAAACCCCCCCACCTTACCGACGATTTGCCTGAGATCAATAAAATCGCCCGGTGACAGATAAGAAACACGAACCACTGCTATCAGTACGTGTGTGTGTGTGTGTGTGTGTGTGTGTGTGTGTGTGTGTGCGCATGAGAGAGAGAGAGAGAGAGAGAGAGAGAGAGAGAGAGAGAGAGAGAGAGAGAGAGAGAGAGAGAGAGAGTGTGTGTGTGCATGAGAGAGAGAGAGAGAGAGAGAGAGAGAGAGAGAGAGAGAGAGAGAGAGAGAGAAGAGAGAGAGAGAGAGAGAGAGAGAGAGAGAGAGAGAGAGAGAGAGAGAGAGGGAAGAGAGAGAGAGGGAAGAGAGAGAGGGAAGAGAGAGAGGGAAGAGAGAGAGAGATATATAGAAGAGAGAAGAGAGAGAGGGAAGAGAGAGAGAGAGGGAAGAGAGAGAGAGGGAAGAGAGAGAGAGAGAGAGAGAGAGAGAGAGAGAGAGAGAGAGAGAGAGAGAGAGAGAGAGAGAGAGAGAGAGAGAGAGAGAGAGAGAGAGAGAGAGAGAGAGAGAAGAGAGAGAGAGAAGAGAGAGAGAGCACGCCCACACCAAGAACCGCAGCCAGAGTGACCACCACCACATCCGCCCGGCCAGCATCACCACAGAACCGAGCAATGGGCCGAACGGCCAACGGACCAAAACCCGAAAATCGGTTCCCTCCACTTTTCTTCGTCTTACACACACACGCTCCGCTCTTGGGAAGCTGAAGAATCTGAGAAATGGACTCCCTGCTTACATGCTTGCGCCTCTTCCATCCCAATCTCTCGATCCTCACTCTCTTAATCTTCATCTGTATATCATTTTCTATTCCTATTCTCGTTTTATTTCCTATTTCCTATTCTACTTTTTATCTATCTTTTTGTTTTGTTCGATTTGTTCCATTCTCGTTTTATTTCCTATTTCCTATTCTATTTTTTTATTTATCTTATTGTTTTGCTCGATTTGTTAAAATGGCGAAGAAAGTGAAGCAAGTCCACCGTGAGATTGACGGAAAGACGGTCTACCCTCAATTTTTTTTTCTGAAATTTCCGAAACAGATTGAAGAGAGAGAGAGAGAGAGAGAGAAAGAGACAAGAGAGAGAGACAGAGAGAGAGAGAGAGAGAGAGAGAGAGACTCGAGAGAGAGAGACTCGAGAGAGAGAGAGAGAGAGAGAGAGAGAGAGAGAGAGAGACTCGAGAGAGAGAGACTCGAGAGAGAGAGAGAGAGAGAGAACGCCAGCCAACCTTTCTCGAGGCCGACGTGACACCAATTCCACGGACTCAATGGGGCATAATGGGAGGGTGCCAAGCGACGCGAGTCTGGCCCTCCCTACGGACGAATGGTCATTCAGTGGCACTCAAGGTCTAAACCACTGAGTGCCAAGTGGGGGCAGGCGAGGGTGCCACACTTACTGATGAAAAGCTTTCTCATCTTCCACCACAGGAAGGAAGGGC
>NC_134797.1:15225884-15248384 GCF_046742065.1 Oratosquilla oratoria | reverse complement strand
AGAGGAAAATGAGGAGGAAAAGAGAGGAAGTGGAATATGAAGCGGAAAAAAGAGGAGGAGCATGAGGAGGTAAATGAAAGAGGAAAGGAGGAAAGAGGAAGAAGAAAAAGAAGAGGAAGAGGAGAGGTGCAGGATGAGGAAAGGAATGAGAAAAAGGAAGAACAGGAGGAGGAGGAGGAGGAGGAAGAGGAGGAGGACGAAGTGGAGGATGAGGAGGAAGAAAGGGATGCGAATGAAGGAGAGGGTGAGAAGGAAAAAGGGGAGGCTGACGATGAGGAAAGGGAGAGTGAGGAGGAGACGGAATGAGGAGGAGGAGGAGACGGAATGAGGAGGAGGAGGATGGGTATGAGGAGGAGGAGGAGGATGGGGTATGAGGAGGAGGAGGAGGAGGAGGAGGATGGGGTATGAGGAGGATGGGGTATGAGGAGGAGGAGAATGGGGTATGAGGAGGAGGAGGATGGGGTATGAGGAGGAGGAGGATGGGGTATGAGGAGGTGGAGGAGGATGGGGTATGAGGAGGAGGAGGAGGATGGGGTATGAGGAGGAAGAGGAGGATGGGGTATGAGGAGGAAGAAGAGGAGGAGGGGGTATGAGGAAGAGGAGGAGGAGGGGGTATAAGGAGGAAGAGGAGGGGGATGAGGAGGATGGGGTATGAGGAGGAGGATGGGGTATGAGGAGGATGATGGGGTATGAGGAGGAGGAGGAGGAGGAGGAAGATGGGGTATGAGGAGGAGGATGGGGTATGAGGAGGAGGAGGATGGGGTATGAGGATGAGGAAGAGGAGGAGGAGGAGGAGGAGGAGGAGGAGGAGGAGGAGGAGGAGGAGGAGGAGGAGGAGGAGGAGGAGGCGGGGTAGGATGGGGTACGAGGAAAGGAAAAAGTAGGAATATCATTACACCCGAGGCGAAGATCCTCTGCCCGTCCCCGCCGTCGACGGCAGCAGCGAGGGCACAGTCGGTGTCTCAAGTCCCCTCGAGGTCCTGGGAACCCTGTCCCGTCCCGACACTGGCACCCCGCACCTTCCCACCCTCCTCCTCCTCCTCCTCCTGGCCCTTCCCTTACCTTTGTCCTTCCCACCTGCCCTTCAGACCCATACAGAACCTTACTTGTGGTCACACCTTTTTGTTTTCTGTTTTCATAATTCTATTTTGGTTTGTCTCCACCATGGGAACTTCTCCTGGTCTTCTATGCTATTATTTTTTTTTCTTTCTCTCTTTCTCTCGCGCTCACACACACACAAACACACACACACACACACACACACACACACACACACACACACACACACAACTCGATGACGCAGCGGTAGCGGTAGCGATCGCCACTACGGCTGTCCGGGTTCGAATCCCGCCCAGGGCTGAAATAATTTCAGTATCGCTACGCTGCGAGTCGTTATTCCAACTCTCATGGGCGGGGAATTATGTGTGTGTGCGCGTGTATCATTACAGCATTACTCATAGATCGGTCATATACGAACTCTGAGCTCTCTTCCGGGAGGGTAAAAAGTGTCAATCACGAGTCCAACACGTGACCCAAGACTATGGTGAATCACACGCGCGCACGCACACACACACACACACACACACACACACACACACACACACACTCATACCCCGTTCCTTTGCCTCTTCGAGGAAGCCAGAATTCTTGGGGCCAGAGTTATTAAAGGAGGGCAGTAATTAAGACGAAACGGAAGTCGAGTAGATGGGGAATGTGTGTATGGGGGGGGGGCATGAGTGAAGGAGTGAGTGAAGGAGTGAGGGAGGAAGAGATGGAAGGTCACAATATACCTGTGGGAAAGAAAGGGAGGCGGACAGGTTACAAGTTGCTACTCGACCTGTCACTCAGGAAGGAAAGGGAAGGAAATTGAAGGTAACAATTGTGGTGAATGAATGGAAAGGTAAGAGCGAGGAGAGGAACAAAGGAAGGCGTTATATATATATATATATATATATATATATATATATATATATATATATATATATATATTATATATATATATATATATATTTTTTTTTTAAGTCAAAAGCGGAGGAATCGAGGGAAGAAAGTTATAGTTTTGTTTTCTTAACAAAATTAAATAAATAAATAAATGAATATATATATATATATATATATATATATATATATATATATATATATATATATATATATATATACCAAAGGGCCTTCTTCCTTATATGGAGGGGTGACCGAATCAGGGAGCGCACACACACACACATCCAATCACATTCATACCCCCTTCTATCTTAGCACCTTGTGGATAAAAGGTCATCCCTGTACCCCGCCACAGTATTCGAAACGAAGACAATGCAGCAAGATACACCGATTCCATAAGACCCGAGAGCTGAAGCTGGTTTATCCACACCGATTCATTATACGGAAATCCCCTTCCATACCCAATGTAAGTTGAGTAATTTCTTCACTCATTCAAAAACTCTCTCTATTCATTTTTATCATTTGCATTTTCTCACTCACTTGCTCGACAAACATTCCTAACGCATCCAATGGCCCCTTCCTCTCAAGGTAATTTCATCCACTTTTTGCTCGTCTGTCCTCTTTTTTTCCACATGCCCAAACCACCTCCCTGATAAAAATAAATAAATACATTAATAAAATGGAGGACTCTGTCCCCCTCCATTCACATACAACTCCAAGGGCACTTCAACAATTCCCACACTCTCCTCCATTCCAACTTCCCCTTCTCATTTCGTCCTACTCCCTTAGGTCCTCCTCTCCTCTCTTCCATTCCCGATCATCCTCCTGACCTCACCCACCCACCCACCCACCGCCTCTGTCATGTCTTGCAAATCGGCCCTGCCAGGGCGAAGGCCGCGGGTCCGGGCGACACGTCAGAGGACCTTTTGTCGCCACAAGGGCACAATGTGACGGCGACAGAGACGCTGAAAAGAAGTGAGGGAGAGGAAGAGGAGGAGGAAGAGGAAGGAGGAAGAGGAAGAGGGAGTAAAAGGTATAATATGACGGCAAAGGAGATGGAGAAGGAAGTGAAAAGTTGGTACGAGGAGGACGAAGAGAAGGAAGAGGAAGATGAGGATGAGGATGAAGAAGAGGGAGGAGAAAGAAGTGAAAAGGTGGTAGGAGGAGGACGAGGAGAAGGAAGAGGAAGACGAGAATGAGGATGAAGAAGAGGAAGGAGAAAGGAGGAGAAAGAGAAAACGGAAGAAGAGGAAGAGGAGGCAGAGCAGAAAAAGGAAGATGAGGATGAAGATGAAGAAGAGGAAGGAGAAAGAGAAAACAGAAGAAGAGGAAGAGGAGGCAGAGCAGAAAAAGGAAGATGAGGATGAGGATGAAGAAGAGGAAGGAGAAAGAAGGAGAAAGAGAAAGCGGAAGAAGAGGAAGAGGAGGCAGAGCAGAAAAAGTTTGGTATTTATCGACTTCTTCCTCACGGTACCAGTACCTCAACCTTTCTAGTGAAGGGCGGACGGGCGCACCTTTCACGCGATCATTACTATGTATCGGCGTGAGCTCTTGGGGCTGGAACGACGACCGCACCCCTGTCCCCTCATTACTCCATGGACACGGGACTTGACCACTTATCTATTTTTTATCTTTTTTTTTCCTCTGGTCTCGTTATGGACCAAAAGGTCTCGTGACGGCCCCTTGCTCTGCAACTGAAATCTATTTCAATGTGAATAAACTCTCCTACTGGGATTCGAACCCTCGCCAGAGCTGCTTGCTTCGTAGAAGGCGAAGATCGTTGTGGCGTGACGGTACGATCTTCGCCTTGTACGAAGCAAGCCGCTCTGTCGAGGGTTCGAATCCCAGTAGGAGAGTTTATTTCCAAAATGTCAAAATGACACAAACTATTTCAATGTGTTGAAGGAAATCTGCAAGAACGGAGTCAGTTCCTCAGAGGTGATAAAACTGATCAATCTATGGAATTGAACCCCGTTGACCTCAGGACGTGGGCAGGGCTCCACAAATCGAGAATGTAAATGAACAAGAGAGAGATGAGGGAGAGACAGAGAAGAGAGGAAAAAAGAGAGAAAGAGAGGAGAGAGGGAGAAAAAGAGAAAGGAAAAACAATTGTGGTAGTAATAGTAGAATTAGTAGTTAGTGAATTTTGGGAGAACGAGAAAGACAACCCTCCTCTTATTACCTTCTTTCTGTGCTCCTGAGCTATCCCCCCCCCTTCCCCCTGGGGGGGGGGGGCGCCTTCGGTCTATCTTCCCCCCCTTCCCCGCGCTCACTTGCATCCAACCCTCACCCCGTTCCCCCACAAACCCCAACCGCAGAACTTGTCACCCAGTTAATCCCCCAACGGGTACCACGTCACTGTTATTGTTTAATTTAGAATCTCGCCGGCCACCTAACCCCCCCGACCCACACACCCAAAACACGGAACTGCCTAGTGTAGGCCTTATGGTCTCTTGCAGTCTCCTTCATTCTTATGTTCAAAACCTTCAACCATCTACTTCCTGGCGACCTGATTTTCTTTAATCTCTAAGTTACTGATGACTGATGCGCGATAGAGCAAGTGCGTTACTGAGTGGACGCCACGAGATAGGAAGCGTGGAAGAGGGAGACCAGACAGAAGGTGGAGAGATGAGATCGAGAAGTTTGCAGGAGTGACGTGGCAGAGGAAGGCGCGGTCGTGTGAATCATGGAATGCTATGAAGGAGGCCTTTGTTCAGCAGTGGACTCAGGACGGCTGATTTGATTTATTTACTTTTTTCATTTCGATAAGGAAGAAATATAAAGGAGAGTGAAGGAATACGAAGAATAGGAACTGGAAGTAGACGAGAAGATGAGAAAATAAGGAGGAAGTGGAGGCGAAGATAAATTATGATGATAGGAGGGAGGAGGAGGAGGAGGAGGAGGAGGAGTAGGAGGAGATGAATGAGGTCGAGGAATAATTGGGAATTCAAGAGATGGTGACCCCCTAGGTCTTTCACCATATGCCTCCTCCTCCTTCCCCCCTCCCCCTCCCCATCTGTTTCCTTGCCCACCCTGCTCCCAATTTCCGACCCTTGGTCCCCTTCCCGAAGTCTTGTTGACTTGCAATATTCCCTACAGAAGCCCTCCCAACCCTCCCTGGCTCCCTCCCCCTCCTCCTCCTCCTCCTCCTCCTCCACCACTTCCTCTTCCCTATCCCCTCTTCTCCACTCTTCTATTCTCCTTGTCTCAACATCCATTTATCGTTTCCGTAAGGCCCTGTTCACACTAGCGATTTGAACCGCGGCGGATCAATTACGGTGCGAGTCAATTGAGGCGTTCACACACAACCGCGATGTTTTTCCTTGACCATGCGGTACCGCCGAGGTGTCCGCGCGGTTCAAACCGCTACTGTGAACAGGGTCTAAAACTGTTCTGGCTAAAGGTTCACGACTTTATTCAGCTGAGGGTTGGTCCCTCGAACCCTGCTTCACGAACGCACATGGTTCTTGGTCCTCAACAGTTTTCGAAGTAAAGGTCAAAGTCTTACTCACAGCCAGTCCCTCCTCCTGAGAACTCCAACTCACCTGCAAAACAAACAAACACACAAGTTAATAAAACAAATAAATAAAGTTACAATAAAAACTAAATGCGAAGCATAAATACACGAAAAAATTTACATTGAAAATTATTACTTATACAAGACCCTTTCGACAACAAATAAACTACACAAATAAATTAAATAACAATAAAATTTAAACAAACAAATAAGTTAATAAAAACAAATAAATAAAATTACAATAAAAAACTAAATACGAAGCATAAATACACGAAAAAATTTACATTGAAACTTATTACTTATACAAGACCCTTTCGACAACAAATAAAATTACCAAATAAATATTAAACAAAATAAATTAAATAACAATAAAATTTAAATAAAGAATAAATACTGACCATAGATACATGAAAAAATTACAATTAAACTTATTATACAAGACCCTTTCGACAACAAATAAATTACACAAGTAAATAAAAAAACATCAAATAACAATAAAATTTTGATAAAGAATAATTATTGACCATAGACACATGAAAAAATTACAATGAAACTTACTATTTATACAAGACCCTTTCGACAACACTAATCCCTTCACTGATTTTATTCTGGATTGTCAGGAGATGCTGTTCATCTCAAGAGTACATACATACATATACCAAGCCTTTTTCCCCCTTACAAGGGAGGTAGCCAAGAAGAAAAAGGCATAAAATCATTCCCACCCATTCCATCCCTAAATACACTCCACTTCCCTCCACCCTCCCTCCCATCTTAGCACCTCCTGGATGACGGGTCATCCCTGCACCTTGTCCACTGCCCTGGTTCAGAGGCAGTGTCACAAATCACATCACATCCACAGCAAGGCCGCTTCATTAAATCGGCGACCCCGACTTTCCGTCCCCCCATGCATAAAAGGAAGAAATAAAGAGTACAGGGTAATATCTCTGAGGTACAGTGTTACCTATATTATACTGGAAAATACTTCTGCTTTTTGTCATTATTGGTTATTTCCTCTGCCCCACCACCATTTTTGTGACACATGCAACAAAGGCAGCCAACATTCATTCAGTCAAGGTCAGATGCTCGAGTTGATTGGGGTCTCGATCGACCAGACCCCCGTTCAAGAGGGGTCCCGTCTCTTTTTCAGCTAGAAAGAGAGTGAGAGAAAAAAAAAATGGTGTGTGTGTGTGTGTGTGTGTGTGTGTGTGTGTGTGTGTGTGTGAGAGAGAGAGAGAGAGAGAGAGAGAGAGAGAGAGAGAGAGAGAGAGAGAGAGAGAGAGCCCCGTTCAAGAGGTGTCCCATCTCTTTTTCAGCTAGAGAGTGAGAGAGAGAAAAAGAGATGGTGTGTGTGTGTGTGTGTGTGTGTGTGTGTGTGTGTGTGTGTGTGTGTGTGTGTGTGAGAGAGAGAGAGAGAGAGAGAGAGAGGAAGGGGGGGAGAATTTGACCTTTATTGAAACAAAATATACACAAACCACTCCACTACAGGGTTGACGGGGGTTAATGACCCAATCTTCCCGAGTGGTCCCAATGTTTGGCACTCTTTGGCACGGCACCTCTCTCCCCCCTCACGAAGTTGGCACCACACGACCCATCACAACAACGGGTTTAGGTGAAGCCGAAACTACCAGGAACATTACTAAGCTGTTTCACACTAACGTGGTCTGAAGCAACTTCAAAGGACCCTGAGTGTCATTATTTGGCACTGTTTTGGCACGCCCCGGTTGACACGTCGTAGCCATCTGGCACTCAAGACTCACCAAGAACATTAGTGTCTGAAACTAACCTAGCCTTCTTCTTGTCTTTGTGTCCGTGTAGACAGTATCCCAAACCCCCCAACCCCAATAAAGTACATACATACATATACCAAGGCTTTTTCCCCCTTACAAGGGAGGTAGCAAAAAATGAAAAGGCATAAAATCATTCCCACCCATTCCATCACTGAATACACTCCACACCCCTCCACCCTCCCTCTTATCTTAGCACCTCCTGGATGACGGGTCATCCCTGCACCTTGTCCACTGCCCTGGGCCAGAAGCAGTGTCGCAAGACACAGCACATCCACAGCAAGGCCGCTTCATTAAATCGGCGACCCCCCTCTCCGTCCCCCTATGCATAAAGGAATAAATAAATAAAGCAACCTGGATGGAAGCAGCGTATGACTGAAGGGCATGGTGAGGATTACTGTTGGCGGACCAAAATCTACCTGAGGTTCGAGATCCAGCGGAGTGAGTGAGTGAGAGTAATCATCACAAAGAAGACAGAACCTATCATCCTACGTACAACACAATACATCATCCTTGCCTGAGTTGTGGGCCATTCAAAGTGACCGCTGCCGGTTACATGGAAACCATGGGTCTACTGCAAGAGAATAGAACTGGTGCAACGGATTGATTGAAGTGGTCATATGTTTTCTATAAATGTTTTTTTTTTCCGGAACGAAAAAGTCTGAATGTTTGTTTGTGCCAAACCAACTCTGGCGAGTGCATTATCTAATTGTATACTGCACATGTATACTGTACAATTGTATACTGTACAATTGTATACTGTACAACTGTATACTGTACATGAAATGAGGAACGCGGGATCCCGTGTCTTACCCTCCAACTTACCATACCTGGCTGCAACTTCACATATGGTTCCAACTTGTGTGTGTGTGTGTGTGTGTGTGTGTGTGTGTGTGTGTGTGTTCGCGTGCACAGGACATATACCAAACTATTTCTAATCCCATATCAGTAACTCTAACAAGAGATAAGAGAAAGAGAAAGAGAGAAAGACGGAAAGAGAGAGAGAAAGAGAGAGGGGGGGATTCAGTTCTGCTGCGAGCAGTCAAAGACGTGACGCCCGGCCAAAAGGCAGACATTAATAATTCAAAAGAGAGCGCGCGGAAAGAAGTGCAGGTTGGCGCAGAATGTGTAATGTATGCTATCTGATCAAAATAAAATTCTGGGGGGAAAATTTCATAAGCCACGCATGTGTGCATGCATGTGTATGTGCGTGTGTGTGTGTGGATGTGTGTGAGTGATGCAGAGTGATGATAATGCGCCAAATGCCACAGCGTCACCACTCAGCCTCACTCACTTCTTTACACCTCACCGGAGCACGGTCATCGTCAATCACTGACCTGCTGTTATAGGCAAGGTAAACATAATAGTAAATAAAATAATAATAATAATAATAGGTTTATTGAAATAGCAGTGATACACTGACAATAATACAATAGAATACTTTTATGAGTAATACGCCTAGTCTAAGTTTTACAGTCATACGCGTCCGCGTTTGTGTGTGTGTGTGTGTGTGTGTGTGTGTGTGTGTGTGTGTGCACTAGTGTACTATATATGGGGGAAGGCAGTCGCGTGTACTTTTCATATCTATATGAACACATCAAGATATTCTATTTCCTGGATGGCCCTTCTCTCAATATATTTTACATTACGCTTGTTTATGGTGAATGAACAAGAATGTGTGTATGAACGAACATATTTGTGTGTGTGTGTGTGTGTGTGTGTGTGTGTGTGTGTGTGTGTGTGTGTGTGTGTGTGTGTGTGTATAGATGGGCGGACGGGTGCGCTTACATTCACCTTGGTCTTTGGACCACGTGTTGGACTCGTGATCAACAGCTATTTCCCTCCCGGAAGAGAGCTCAGAGCTCGTATGACCGATCTATGGGAAATGCTATGACCTTACACACACACACACACACCCAACTCCCCGCCCACGAGAGTCGGAGTAACGACCCGACGCGCATGCATGAGCGCGCGTGCGCAGGAACGAGCATATAATAAAAGGGATAAGACCTTTAACGAAGGGTAAACAAGACTAAACAAGGCCCTCCACTAACGAGAAGAAAAAGGACAGAGAGAAATGCGAGAAGGGAAGAGAACAAAGACGATTCGTGCATTCAAAATGTGTTTGGGGATACAAACACGCATGGGTGGTGCGGAACGCAAGATGAATGAATTCATCTGACGACGTAATACATGACTCACAAAGGAGCGAAAGACTTAGGCCAAACCTAATCTTTGCATCAAAGGATTTAGCCTTCTAACACGATAATTCTATTTGTCTGTGACAAAGAGAGATATACAAGAGAGAGGGAGAGAGAAAGAGAGGAGAGAGAGAAGGGTTGTCATCGCGTGATAGCTAAGCTACTTGGCGACACTTCGCCTACAGCAAAAAAAAAAAAAAAAAAAAAAAAAAGAGGAGGAGGAAGTGTAGACGAACGAAGATGCGGGTAGATTGCTAGCGGGTGGAGATGGGATGATACGAGTCTGTCACCATTGAGAAGGAAGACGAGGAGGAGGAGGAGGAGGAGGAGGAGGAGGAGGAAGAGGAGAAGGAAGATGATAAGGACTGGATAGGAAGTGTGTGTGTGTGTGTGTGTGTGTGTGTGTGTGTGTGTGTGTGTGTGTGTGTGTGTGTGTGTTTGTGTGTGTGCTGATGAGGAATGAAGAGGAGGGGAAGAAGAGGTAGAGAAAAAAGGAGTAGGACAAGGAAGATGAAAGGGAAGATCAATGGGACGAGGAAGGAACAAGAATGAGGAGGAGGAAGAGGAGGAAGGGGAGGAGGAGGAAGAGGCAGGGGAAGGAGAAACGATGAGAAAAATGATGATACAGAGGAAATGGGAGATGCAGGATTATGAAAAACAAAACAACGAGGCATGGAAATGAGTAGGGGAGAGGGTGGAACAGATCCACACTCACACAGATGGAGATGTGAGAAGTAGAAATGAAAAGAACAAGAAAGACGAGTGGAAGAGATGAACAAGGGAGGGGATGGTGAGCAGAAGGAGAGGATGAGAGGGTGAGGAGGAGTGAGGGAGAGAGGGAGTGGGAGGAGAGGGAGAGGGAGTGAGAGGGAGTGAACTAGGAAGCGACAGAGGGGGAGAGAAGTGGAATACGAATGGGGAAAAGGACGAGATGAGGAAGGGGGAGAGTGAGGGGGGAGAGTGAGGGGGGAGAGTGAGGGGGGAGAGTGAGGGGGGGGGGGGAAGATCCGGGTGAGGCTGGGAGAAGAGGAGGCTGGGACGAGAGTCGGCCGAGAGCCAATTGACGTAATTTACTTAAGGTCCATCAACAAGTCCTTGGGGGATAGCGTCCTCCTCCTCCTCGTCCTTCTACCACAGCGGCCTTCACCCCCAGGCTATCCTTCAGTCCTTCCCCACCGTGTCCTGGGCCTTCCTCTGTTCTTCCTCTCCCCCTGGGGTCCATTCATTCCCCTTGGGGATTTCGTCCGTCCCCGTGGGTGTGAGGACGGTCGGACCACACACGCGCGCGCACACACACACACACACACGCATACACACGTATACATACACATACACACACACTTAACATCCTTTCCTATCTTTTAAGTTCTTTCCCATACCAAGAACTTTACACCCTGGTTTGAATCCCCAACGACTAACAGTGACTGCCACTTATTACGGCTGCCCGAGTACTTTACAGTAAACGTGACGGCTTCGGCCGCAGCCACGCCCCCTCTTTTTTTTTTTTTTTTTTTTTGTCTGGACACCTTAACTGTGCAATTCACCTCAATTCTTCTAGTTCAGGTGGCTAACTTTATATAATTAGATTCTGGCTATCGACCGGCGATTTCATTTATCTTTGGGGGAAGCCTCTCGGGCACATAGGGTTCAAGACTCAAGGGACGATCCTACCAGTTGCCCCGTAGGATGGCTTTCCGTCCCCACCCTTGATGGAGCGTTAGACCATGCTCACACTAGTGGTTTGAACCACGCAGAAACAGAGGCGGTACCGCATAGTCAAGGAAAAACTGTGCGGTTGTGTGTGAACGATTCCATTGACTTACACTGTAATTGAACCGCAGAGGTTCAAACCGCTAATGTGAACAGAGCCTTAAACCTATCTCACCCTTATCATATCTAGTTTAACTTTTATTTTACTTTTTATTGATTTTATTCTGGTTCACAAACTTTTTCTTATCTACATAATGGTTAGGATTAGATCTGAACGGGTTAAATAAAGTTAATCTGGGTTAGAATTAACCTTGGTTAACTCTCGCACGAGGAAAGGCTTCGGCATCTTAACTTACACTCTCTGGAAAGACGCAAAGTGCGGGGAGATCTAATAGAGGTGTTCAAGTGGACCAAATGCTTTAACAAGGGTGACGCAAACAAGGTCATTATATTAAGACAACAAGGCAGGACTCGCAGTAATGGATTCAAATTGGACAAATTTAGAATCAAGAAGGAAATGGTCAAGAATTAGTTTACTAATAGAGCGCGGTCAACGAATGGAATAGTAGACTTAGTAACTATGTAGTGGGCGCTGAAACTATCGGTTGTTTTAAGAAAGGGTTAGACAATTTTATAGATGGGGATGACAGGTGGTAATGGACATGGAACTGCCTAGTGTAGGCCTAATGGTCTCTTGCAGTCTCATTCTTATGTTTTTATATACACATTTTATTCTTGCTAACGCCTAAATATTTAATTTAATTGAAGGGAAGAACCGCACTTAAGAGTTTACAACTTCGGACACCCGAACCTGACCCACTGGCAATCAAGTAATGTGGATAGTTGCCGAGTATTTTCATAAACTCTCTCAAAATAATCATATCAAACAAATAAATGAAACAAAAAAACCACACACACAATAATAACAGTAACAAATAAACAAATAAATAAAACATGTAAAATACAAAAAGGTAATAATTACTTTGCAGAGCCACGATACCCCATAGGGTCAGACTGGCAATCACGCACCGTGGATAGTTGTCAAGTATTAATTATCATAAACTCTCAAAATAATCATATCAAACAAATAAATGAAAAAAACACAATAATAACAGTAACAAATAAACAAATAAATAAAACATGTAAAACACAAAAAAAAAGGAAATAATTACTTTGCACAGCCACGATACCCCATGGGTCAGATTCGGGTGTCCCGCCATAAGGGTCAACATTGCGGCACTTTGAGGGTCCGCTTCGACCTTACAGGTGGACCCTGCCTCCACGCCGGGCATATATGCATACACACGAGGACGAGAGAAGCGTCTCCCTAAGGTCCTGCCTCGGCTAACTTGTTCAATGGGCCTTTACATTCCATTACACGTCTCTCTCTCTCTCTCTCTCTCTCTCTCTCTCTCTCTCTCTCTCCCAGACGTGCGGGTCTCTACTGGCACTCCATGATGACCTGAAATTATCTGAGTTTGTGCGTGTGTCTGTATTCGTGTGTGTGTAATATATATATATATATATACATAATATATATATTAAATACATATCACATATATATGTATATATATGTGTGTGTGTGTGCGTGTGTAACAGAGAGAGGAAAGGGGGGAGAGAGAGAGAGAGAGAGACGTTTAGCGCATTACACAGACACACACGATCTATTTCGCTCTGGTTACCGCCAAGCGATTTTATTCAGCAAAAGGAGCCTCCCCCCCCTCTTCCATCCCAACGAAAGCGTGAAACCGCAAAGGAATTCGTGTGGATATTTGATTAAGATCTATAACAATTTCCCCTTTCAATCACCATCCATCATCAACTCTGTTTCATTACCTCCCCAGGTCCGTCGTATCATCGCATCGCTTCGCTTGTCTTGCGTTGGCTTCGCCACGCATCGCCCCTCACTCCTGCTAATCCTCGATCTGGCCATCCAGCCAGGAGGTTCATTGAATTACTCGACCCGTAAGTGTCCCCGTTGACCCCAGGCAGAGACAAGAGAGAGAGAGAGAGAGAGAGAGAGAGAGAGAGAGAGAGAGAGAGAGAGAGAAAGTGTTGTGAATGAAAATAGCACAAGTATAAACATCTGAGAGGATGGTAATACACACACACACACACACACACACACACACACACACACACACACACACACGACCCTAACCTACCCCCACCCACACACAAATGAAGACCTCGTGTCCAGACGAGAGTCACTTCAGGTCTTCATGGGGGGGGGGTTACAGTTGTTACAGGGTTAGGCAGTTGACAAGAACGATGGAAGCTGAAGGGAATATGAGGAGAGAGATGAAGAGAGGTACCGTAGAACAGGGTGGGCGAGGTGAGGGAGGAGGAAGGAGAGAGGGAGGAGAGAGGGAGGAGGAAGGAGAGAGGGAGGAAGAAGGAAAGTGGGAGAAGGAAGGAGAGAGGGAGGAGGAAAGAGAGAGGGAGGAGGAAGGAGAGAGGGAGGAGGAAGGAGAGAGGGAGGAGGAAGGAGAGAGGGAGGAGGAAGGAGAGAGGGAGGAGGAAGAAGAGAGGGAGGAGGAAGGAGAGAGGGAGGAGGAAGGAGAGAGGGAGGAGGAAGGAATGAGGGAGGAGGAAGGAGAGACGAAGAGAAGAGGAAAGCAGGAAGAGGAGGCATGAGGAAGAGGAGAGAGGAGGAAGGAAACAGATGGTACGCTAACATACATACACACACACAAACAGAGAGAGAGAGAGAGAGAGAGAGAGAGAGAGAGAGAGAGAGAGAGAGAGAGAACCGACTCACTACTTCCTTTAACCCATTCAACTCCGATGACAAGATGTCTTGTCATTTGGTCAAATAAAACAAAAAATCATAAAACACCAAAATGTTTGATCAAACACCAGAAAAATATGACGTCAGTCCTCGAGGACTGACGTCATATTTTTCTGGTGTTTGATCAAACATTTTGGTGTTTTATGATTTTTTGTTTTATTTGACCAAATGACAAGACATCTTGTCATCGGAGTTGAATGGGTTAACCCCAATATCATAGCTTGGGTTGAAAGTTTACATTGGGGGGGGGGGAGAATAAACTTTATATTTTTCCTTGACCAGACTAAGCCCTTCCTCCTCTCTTCACATTCCACTGGGACCTTCCACCCAGGTTCCACTCCATTCCTGGAAGAAAGAAGCTTTTACACACACACACAATATATACAGTATATATATATATATATATATATATATATATATATATATATATATATATACACATATATATACATATATATATATATACACACACACACGCAGCGCATCCACACAATCCCTTTACAAAGACAAAATAAGACGTTATCACATGCAAAGACAATCTCTCACAAAAGAGATTCAAACAAATAACTATGCAGATGCGTGCAGCATATGCGTACTTGTGAATTACCAATTACAAAACATTCCAAAGTGATGTGTGTGTGCGTCTGCAAGATGGAGAGAGAGGGAGAGGGAGAGAGAGAGAGAGAGAGAGAGAGAGAGAGAGAGAGAGAGAGAGAGAGATAGAGAGGAGAAAGGAGAGAGTTGGAGAAAATAATAAAAAAGAGAAAATAGGAGAAGAGAAAGATGGGAAAGAAGAGAGAGAAAGTGTGAAGAGGAAAAAATAATATACTGTAGACTACCACGCATGTGTGTGTGTATGTCTGTGTGTGTTTGTGTGTGTGCGCGTGTCGTGTGTGTGTACGCGCGTTTGTGTGTGTGCATGTTTTGTGTGTATACGCGCGTTTTCTCTGTGTGTGTGTGTGTGTGTGTGTGTGTGTGTGTGTGTGTGTGAGAGAGAGAGAGAGAGAGAGAGAGAGAGAGAGAGAGAGAGAGAGAGAGAGAGAGAGAGAGAGAGAGAGAGAGAGAGAGAGAGAGAGACGCGATGGATGCGTCAGCATACACAGCGGCAAAACCGAACAATCCCGACCCTTATCTGAAAATAAGCACCGACGACCACATTACTGGACATGCTGGTTGATAAGAGAGAGAGAGAGAGAGAGAGAGAGAGAGAGAGAGAGAGAGAGGAGAGGGAGGAAGATCGGAGAGCTGAAGAGAGAGGAAGAGGGAGAGAGAGGAAGAGGGAGAGAGAGAGAAAGAGGGAGAGAAAAGAAGATAGATAGAGAGAGAGAGAGTGGAGAGAGAGGAAGAGGGAGAGGGAGAGAGGGAGAGGGAGAGAGGAAGAGGGAGAAAGAGGGAGGGAGAGAGAGAGAGAGAGAGAGAGAGAGAGAGAGCGGAAGAGAGAGAGGAAGAGTGAGAGAGGAAGAGAGAGAGGAAGAGGGAGAGGGAGAGAGAAAAGAAGATGGAGAGAGAGAGAGAGAGAGAGAGAAAGAGAGAGAGAGAGAGAGAGAGATACACTCAGTCAGTGCCAACTCATCTCGCCCATGCATATTTTTTTTTCTAACCAAACAGATGTGACTGCGACCTCATTCTGCCCTTCCTCCCCAACCCTCCCTACGGCCGAAGACGCCACTGACACCAAGTGAGAGCGAAGCCCACTATGTACTTTTCCGGACAAATAAATCGGACCTGCCATCAACTCAAGACCATTGTTGTAACATTAATGTTTTTTTTTTTGTGTTTTTTTTTTTTTGTGTGTGTGTGTTCGTAAGCTCCACGTTTTCACAAGAGAACTGGTGAATGGCATGGAAGTGTCAATGCACATTCTGGGACACATTCGAACGTCCGCTAAAATATATTCAGTCCGACTTTTGTATATTCTTCAGGGTACAACAGATGTCCCCCTTACAATACTTGTAATTCCTTTCTCGATTTTATCACTATAAATAATAATAATAATAATAATAATAATAATAATAATAATAATAATAATAATAATGATAATAAACTAAAAACTAGCAGCTACATCTTTCATAAAAAAAAAAAAAAAAAAAAAAAAAAAATCAACCCCTTCCTTACCGGGTGTCACTTTTTTTTCTGCGCTTGGCGATTTCATTCATCTCCGTGTCCCCCATCTCACAGCAAAGGTCTATCCCATCACATGTCACATGTAATCATTTGACTCGGTTTAACGTCACAAACTCCCCTCTACCAGGAGATTTGAACGGTGACCTTCACAGAGGAATGAAACCATGGCCTTGGTTCGAACCGCCAACATCCCGACCTTCGTCGCATGTCATATGTGACCAATATTATTTAACTATTGCCACATGATGATAATTATAAAATAACAGAAAGAAAATTACCCCTTGAGCGAACCCACAATACCTGTCGGAAAACCTACCAACCTCCTAGGAAACTTTATGACGTCACGCGGCCCCTAGAAATCTGTTTGGTTTCGAACCCAAACAGCTCGACATGACGTCACGTTCTGCCTTCGGGAGTATATAAAACAAACAAACGCTGACTCATACTTTACATCCTTCGTGACGCATACTCACCCCTCGTCCTCAACTCCTCTATCATCCATCCATCCATCCATCCATCCTCCTCCTCTCCCACTTCTTCTCATCAGATATTTCCGTCCACTGAGACATCATGCAGCTCCAACTCAAATCTTGGTCCAATTTCAGTTTTCAAATCATATAAGAGACGTAATACACACACACAAACACATGGAGGTCCGGGTTCGAATCCCGACCAGGGGTGAATTAATTTCAGTATCGCTGCGCTGCGAGTCGTTACTCCAACTCTAGTGGGAGGGGAGTTGTGTGTGTGTGTGTGTGTGTGTGTGTGTGTGTGTGTGTGTGTGTGTGTGTGTGCGTGTGAAGTGACACCATTACCCATAGATCGGTCATATATGAGCTCTGAGCTCTCTTCCGGGAGGGAAATAGTTGACGATCACGAGTCCAACACGTGATCCAAGACCAAGGTGGTGAATCACATGCTATACTATTACCACGAGCACAACTATTACCAGCGCTTCCTTACGCATCACCGTCAGCGTGGGAGAGATGATCACGTGATCTCAGCTCCTGGCTCAGCATCTTTGTGGCGATTATCGGAGGGTTAATTAAAAGAAGGTGCTGACCTCAGTGACCCTTTGGCTTGCCGATTCCCCTCTCCCCTCTCTTTCTCTCTCTCTCTATTTTATTACAAAGGATTACAAAAGCGGAGCATGCCGACAGGAGACCTTTTGGTCCACATCTAGTTCGGATGCGAAAAAAAAAATCATAATAATGATAAATATATGAATAAATAAAAAATATAATGTAAATATTATTATTATTATTAATATTATTAAAAAAAATAATAATAATAAAAAGGTGCAGGGATGACCCGTCATCCAGGATGTGCTAAGATAAGAAGGAGGGTGGAGGGGTGTGGAGTGTTTTCAGGGATGGAATGGGTGGGAATGATTTTATGCCTTTTCCTTTTTGGCTACCTCCCTTGTAAGGGGGAAAAAGCCTTGGTATATGTATGTATGTATTATTATTATTATTCGCAAGACTCGCCTGCCAGCACTGTACTGCAGTTACATACGCGTATCAACTGCATTCCCATTCTTGTAATTTGGCTGCAGCTTGCTTTACAAGGACGGCGTACAAGTACGCGCTCAGACCCAGCCTTCCTAACTCAAAACACTCACTAAAAAGATTGTGCATTATAATATCACGTTCAAAGTATAAGGATTTAATTTTAATGGACATCAACATGTTACATTTTCGTGTTCATCTAATCTTGATCCACACATACATAGAAGAGACGCGGCTGATACATGGACGCCCGCGCGCGTGCGCCCACACACACACACACACACACACACACGCGCGCGCGCGTCCACGTGCTTTACTTAAGACTTACACACCTGTCATTCTTCATTAGGGACTTACAATGTCGTTTAGACACGCATGGGAACCAACACGCACACACACGCAATACACACACAAGCATACACAGGCACCGGCATCAAGGCAGACATCCGGACCATCTTGGGTGCTGCAAATCCTCTCATTCTCCAAATGCCATTGCAGCATTCCACTTAGCTCCATTCATTCCACTTCCCGTCCCTATTCTTTCTGCTGCGTTCATTCTCTCTCTCTCTCTGTCTCTCTCTCTCTCTCCAAGTTCAAGCTTTGCCGTTCTTAACGCCTAGTCTACCAATTTCTTCTAAACAAACCGAACTTTATTTTACAAAGGAAAAAGCATACCGACAGGGGACCTTTTGGTCCATAACTAGGTGGTATGCTAAGAATAGATTGTTAAACAAAGAAATCAATAAACAAGCGAACCAAACAATTGGCAGGTATTACAGTATATTGCTTAGGTGTTTATCTAAATGAATCTTCTCAATTACAATTCATCCCCAATCTTTCGTACGGATTTAGGCAGTAACACAGTTCTTATGGTCTCTTCACACAAGCGGTTTGAACCGTGCGGAAACCGGGGCGGTACCGCTAAGTCAAGGAAAAACTGCGCTGTTAGGTGTACGCCTCCATTGACTTAACTGTAATTGAACCGCCACGATTGAAACCGCTAGTGTGAATAGAGCCTTACAGTCCCGACAAAGCAATCATCGTTTGTTTACCTGACAAGGATCCGATATTCCTGCCGATTCTATTCGAACATCGGTTCCATCGGTTCCATCCGATCCAGTCATCCATCAAATCCAAATCCACCACAATCATTCATCCACTGATGTCCAGAATTCATCTTCGGGCGTAGGTGCTGCCGGATGGTGCATGACTGTGCCATCTGTTTACGATTACACGTGATGGCGTAAAAGAACACGTGCTGGGCTTGGTCGTGGGTTCGAATCCCGCACTCCTCACCTATTCCCATCAGTGACTGTTACCTGCCCCAACAGTCCAAGGCAAAGGCGACGGCTTCGGTCGCAGCTACTCAGCGCCTCCTGGCGTAGGCTCCTCACCACGCCACTTAACTTCCTTATCTCCTACCTGTTCCAGTGTCTCCACACATTTTTATATCTCCTACCTGCTTCAGTGTCTCCAAACAGTTTTATATCTCCTACCTGCTCCAGTGTCTCCACTGAGTTTTATATCTCCTATCTGCTCCAGTGTCTCCACACAGTTTTATATCTCCTACCTTCTCCAGTGAGTTTCATATCTCCTACCTGCTCCAGTGTCTCCAAACAGTTTTATATCTCCTACCTGCTCCAGTGTCTCCACTGAGTTTTATATCTCCTACCTGTTCCAGTGTCTCCACTGAGTTTTATATCTCCTACCTGTTCCAGTGTCTCCAGTGAGTTTTATATCTCCTACCTGCTCCAGTGTCTCCACTGAGTTTTATATCTCCTACCTCCTCCAGTGTTTCCACTGAGTTTTATATCTCCTACCTGCTCCAGTGTCTCCACTGAGTTTTATATCTCCTACCTGTTCCAGTGTCTCCACTGAGTTTTATATCTCCTACCTGCTCCAGTGTCTCCACACAGTTTTATATCTCCTACTTGCTCCAGTGTCTCCACTGAGTTTTATATCTCCTACCTGTTCCAGTGTCTCCACTGAGTTTTATATCTCCTGCCTGCTCCAGTGTCTCCACACAGTTTTATATCCCCTACCTTCTCCAGTGAGTTTTATATCTCCTACCTGTTCCAGTGTCTCCACTGAGTTTTATATCTCCTACCTGTTCCAGTGTCTCCACTGAGTTTTATATCTCCTGCCTGTTCCAGTGTCTCCACTGAGTTTCATATCTCCTACCTGCTCCAGTGTCTCCACTGAGTTTTATATCTCCTACCTGCTCCAGTGTTTCCAGTGAGTTTTATATCTCCTACCTGTTCCAGTGTCTCCACTGAGTTTTATATCTCCTACCTTCTCCAGTGTCTCCACACAGTTTTATATCTCCTACCTGTTCCAGTGTCTCCACTGAGTTTTATATCTCCTACCTGCCCCAGTGTCTCCACAAAGTTATATATCTCTTACCTGCTCCAGTGTCTCCACACAGTTTTATATCTCCTACCTGTTCCAGTGTCTCCAGTGAGTTTTATATCTCCTACCTGTTCCAGTGTCTCCACTGAGTTTCATATCTCCTACCTGCTCCAGTGAGTTTTATATCTCCTACCTGTTCCAGTGTTTCCAGTGAGTTTTATATCTCCTACCTGTTCCAGTGTCTCCACTGAGTTTTATATCTCCTACCTTCTCCAGTGTCTCCACACAGTTTTATATCTCCTACCTGTTCCAGTGTCTCCAGTGAGTTTTATATCTCCTACCTGTTCCAGTGTCTCCACACAGTTTTATATCTCCTACTTTCTCTAGTGTCTCCACACATTTTTATATCTCCTACCTGCTCCAGTGTCTCCACTGAGTTTTATATCTCCTACCTGTTCCAGTGTTTCCACTGAGTTTTATATCTCCTACCTGCTCTAGTGTCTCCACACAGTTTTATATCTCCTACCTTCTCCAGTGAGTTTTATATCTCCTACCTGCTCCAGTGTCTCCACTAAGTTTTATATCTCCTACCTGCTCTAGTGTCTCCATAGAGTTTAAAATCTCCTACCTGTTCTGTTCTCTCCAATAGATTCAATATATTGCACCAACTCAAATAATGAAGTCTTCATCTTCCATTATCTCCAACTCAACCAATGTATCCAACAACACGTATCTCCTCCAGTTACAAGACTGGATACCTCCACCTGCTTCATTATCCTCAAAACCTAAAGTATTTCCAACACTTCCATCGACTCGAACTTGTCAGAGACTGAGGAGAAAGGCGGTTTGATTGCGGTGTGTAGGTTAAGGAAAAGAGGAGATAACGTTGATAGAAAATATATTTTGGTTTGGGACGCAAAAGAGAGAAAGAGAAAGAGAGAATGTGTGTGTGTGTGTGTGTGTGTGTGTGTGTGTGTGTGTGTGTGTGTCTGTGTGTGTGTGTGTGTGTGTGTGTGTGTGTGTGTGTGTGTGTGTGTGTGAGTGTGTGTGTGTGTGAGTGTGTGTGTGTGTGTGTGTGTGTGTGTGTGTGTGTGTGTGTGTGAGAGAGAGAGAGAGAGAGAGAGAGAGAGAGAGAGAGAGAGAGAGAGGGGGGAGAGGAGAGAGAACCCCAAGTCTTTTCCTGTATAGTGCAATTAAGGTATAATTTAAACATACCACCCTTTTTACTATGCGTCAACAAAGAAGAAATCAAACAATGAAAAAATGAAAATTTTATTCTACTCGTTAGAGCCCAATTAGTGCCGCAATCAACACAACCACATTTCAAAACAACGAACCACCTCTATTAAAATGCAGTGTGTGTGTGTGTGTGTGTGTGTGTGTGTGTGTGTGTGTGTGTGTGTGTGTGTGTGTGTGTGTGTGTGTGTGTGTGTGTGTGTGCGTGCGCGCGCATGGACACGAAATCTCTCTCTCTCTCTTTCTCCCATACCCACACACAGGGAGGGAGGGAGAGAGAGAAGAGAGAGAAAGAAAGAGAGAGAAAGCGAGAGAGAGAGGGGGGAGGGAGGGAGAGAGAGAGAAAGAGAAAGAGAGGGTGAGAGAGAGAGAGATAGAGAGAGAGGGAGAGTTACTGAAGGTGGGTGGAGTTGCCGACGACAATAAATATTCACAGCATAGACACACATACTCGTGCCACGAATCTTTACACCCCTCCCAGTAAAAAATTACGACACTGACACCCCTCATTATTGCTTATTCATGGACTTGAACAACACCTATTACCTAGTCACTGTCAGGGGGAGCATGGGACAGTCTAATACAATTACCTAAACGACAACGCGAAATATTTACGACGTTGTACGTTAGCCCGTTTCATGACGGCAGGTAATAAAGCTATTCACCATAAACAACACGTCACATGTATGACGTCATGTGTCATTACGTCACGTGACATGGCACCGTCACGCCAGTCTCCTTGGCACTCCCTGGCACGCAGTAATACCCCCTACGTCACGATAACACCTGACCCCAACCACGCCCACTCGCGTGACGTCATCACGTCCAAGGTCACGATGGAGACCATCCACACTTCTCAAAACAATATAGCTCTCGTAACGAAACGGACCTGGAGAAAGTACGAGACAAATTACGAGTTCAACCAATTAACACAGAACTCTGAAAACCGTCTCGGCGATGTGCGTGCGTGTGTGTTTGTGTCTAAACAATTGTAATGTTACTTAGACTTTCTTTCGAACACAAAATCTTCTCATATATACACGACAATCAATACACTCTCCAAAGGAGTAGTAGTAGCGGCGTTGGAGGAAGAAAACTACGAGATGGAGGAAGATGATATGGAGCAGGACGAGGAAGAAGAGGAGGAAGAGGAGGCGAAGAAATAGGAGGAAGAGAAAGGGAAGGAAGAGGAGGAAGATGGGGAGGACTTGACGATCGAAGACTATGACGAGAAAGACAAAAATGAGTTCCAAGACATGGGGGGAGGGGAGGGGAGGAAGAGGAGGAATAGAAAGAGGGAGATGGAGAGGATGATGAAGAACAAAAGGAGGAAGAGGAAAAG
>NC_134797.1:15195884-15223384 GCF_046742065.1 Oratosquilla oratoria | reverse complement strand
CACACACACACTCTGGCATTGATGATAAAACAAAGAAACTTGGACCGATGGTTTCTCTCAACCTGGTAGAAACCTAAGCTGGCACCCTCCTTCTGGGGGGCAAAGCCCCCTGCTTCGGGGACGGGTTGGGACATATGAACATTAATTATCACACCGAAGAAGTGGAGTCACACACTCCGTAAATGTGATATAAAAGGTGAGCAAAATAAGGGGATTGTAACAATTCAAAGCGATGATCGGCATTTATTTTTTAATATAGATAAATCTCCTATACTAAAAGAATGCTGCGTGCCTTTGGTCCGTAGGGGTGCCAGTAAAGTCCTTGAAATATTTACCTTATAATGTTTGGTCAGCCAATGACCTACATGGGGAGAGTGGAAGAGAGTGGGTGAGGTGGAGAGTGGGTGGAGTAAAGAAGAATGAGGGAGGGGAGAGAGATGGGGAGAGAGAGACGGGGATGACTGGGAGAGACGAAAAAGAGCGTGACGGGAGAGAGTGAAAGAGAGAGACAGAGGGGAGAGCGAGAGAGAAAGGGAAGAGGGATAAGGGGGAAAAGAGGAGAGAGAGAGAGGAAAGAGAGGAGAGGAGAGAGAGATGGAGGAGAAAGTGACGAAGAGAGGGGATGAAAGAGGGGTGGAGATGGGGATGAGGATAGTGAGGAGGAGAGGAGGAAAGAGGGAGGAGAGAGGAAGGAGAGAGGAGAGACATTGAGAGGCCATGGGAGAGAATTTAGGGGGGGGGTAGAAGCCATTAGAGTGGTTGAAAATCCTGGGGAAGTACGGAAGTGGAACGAGGTGGATGATGGAGGTGGATGATGGTGGGGAGAGGGGAGGGAGAAATCATGGAGAGGAAAGAGACACAAGTAATATTAAACAAGTGCTTTACGAGTGTACGTAGGCGTAGGCGCGTGTGCATGTATGTGCAGTATGTGTGTGTGCATGTGCGCACGTGCGAATATTAAAAGATGAGAGGGTTGGACAGGCATGAGTAGGACGAGGAGGAGGAGAGGGAGGAAGAGGAGGAGGAGTAGGAGGACGAGGAGGAGGAGTAGGAGGAGGAAGAGGACGAGGAGGCGGTAGATGAGGACGAGGAGGAGCAGGAGGACGCGGAGAAAGAGGAGGAGGAGGAAGAGGACGAGGAGGAGGAGAAGGACGCGGAGAAAGAGGAGGAGCAGGAGGACGCGGAGAAAGAGGAGGAAGAGGAGGAGGAGGAGGAGGAGGAGGAGGAGGAGGAGGACGAGTGGGACACAAGGCGTCTCGCCCCGGGGCAAAGTGCTCGATCCTTTGCATCAAAAGCACAGGAGCCTTGGTACCGGGATACACATGGACGTCATCATACGACGAGTCTGTTGAAAACTAAGAATGGAGTCTGTGATACAGACTTCAGAAATACACAAGCGAGCAAAAAAAAAAAAAGTCTCAGCCATGCATTGTCTATCCTCAAAAGAGAGAGGACGAGAAAGAGAGAGAGAGAGAGAGAGAGAGAGAGAGAGAGAGAGAGAGAGAGAGAGAGAGAGAGAGAGAGAGAGAGAGAGAGAGAGAGAGAGAGAGAGAGAGAGAGAGAGAGAGAGAGAGAGAGAGAGAGAGAGAGAGAGAGAGAGAGAGAGAGAGAGAGAGAGAGAGAGAGAGAGAGAGAGAGAAACGTAAACAAGCGATCGGGCGAAGAAATGATCCCACCACACCTGATGACGCCTTGTTAACTTGCCATAAAAACACTCCCCCACCCCCATAGTGACATTTTTATTGCTAATAACAAACCCAGACACTCTCAGCCCCCTCTCACTCACCACTCCCTAAACTTCTAATATTACCTACCCCAATGAAAAAATAAAATAAAAATAAACATGAATGACGTCATCGTTTCCCCTATGATGTCATCATCCCAATTCAAAGGATACGAATCCGGGTTATTGTATGTGTATATATATATGTATATGTATATATATATATATATATATATATATATATATATATATATATTATATATATATACATATATACATTTACGTGTGTGTGTGTCACACACTCCATCATCCTTCCATCCTTCAATCACAAAATTATCCAACCGCGTGTAGACATATTCAAGCTACTAACCACATTAAATGCCGTCAGGTGATTTCATTCAGGGGAACCCCCTCAACCTTCACAGCAAGAGGAGTTACGCAAACCACAGGTATAAGTTATTGCAAAAGGCCAAGGAGTCCATTTCTATTATTTCCTCATTTACTGAAACTTATATAAAAAAAAAAAAATATATATATATATATATATATATATATATCAATTATTTGATCCAATCTCTAACGCACTCCCCTTCCTCTTGTTCTTCTTCTTCCTCCTCCTCCACCTCCTTCAAGGCAGTGGCACTCCATCCAATCCGCTGTGGCTGTCACTCCCAGTTCGAGAAACTCCAGAAACCGGGCCGGGTCTTTCCTCGACTCGAACTCGTCCTCTGTCCCGGCCACTTTCCGAGCCGGCCACCCTCCTTTGCCTTTGTCCTCCTCTCGCCGTCCCCCCCCCCGACCAACTCAATTTTCAATTACCAACAATCCTCTCTCTACATTCCCACAATCTTTTTCTCTCCGTCACCTCTGCGTGTGATTTCCCTCTTCTCTTTTTCTCGACTATCATTTCTCTCTCCTCTCCTGCTTACTCTCTCTGCGCTCTCTCCTGCCTTTCTTTCTTCATCACGATATCTTCAAAATCCGTGGCTCTCTATCTCTGTTGATTTTTCTGGACCACATTTTTAGATTTTCGACACAAAGACTGAATCCATATAAGAATGAATAACATGGTCATGAGACTTTTAAACTAAATCAAATATTCTTAAAGGTAATTCAGTCATATATACACACATGATAAAGCAAACACGCGCGCGCGCGCACACACATATATATATATTTATATATATTTGTGTGTGTGTGTGTGTGTGTGTGTGTGTGTACCGTGTCAAGGCATAAAAAAGACTCCCACCATATAAATTATACAACCACAAACATTTACACACCCAAATACGTTACACCTCCCTTGCCTCAATACACCCAAATATCACCTCTCTCCTCTCACACCGAAGGAAAATGTGAAGAGACCAAGAGAGAGAGAGAGAGAGAGAGAGAGAGAGAGAGAGAGAGAGAGAGAGAGAGAGAGAGAGAGAGAGAGAGAGAGAGAGAGAGAGAGAGAGAGAGAGAGAGAGAGAGAGAGAGAGAGAGAGAGAGAGAGAGAGAGAGAGAGAGAGAGAGCATCTCGTCCTTGGCCGTCTTGCCAGGTTCCCATGAACGCTTCCATCCGTGCAAGACGCGTCGGGGATCCATGGGGCCATCGTTACCTGGAGGTCCTTCCCCCACCCTCCAAAAGAAAACTCTCCCCCTCTCCCCTCCCCCCCGCATCTCTTCCTCCCCCCCCTCTCGCGGATGGATACAAGGGAATGCAGTAATTAGCTCAACATGGAGACAAAAATATCATTTCAATCTTTTCGTGATCTTTTTATATTTGTTGAAAATATCAAGCCACGCATACCCTTCGGGGAAAAACGAAGAAACGTGAAGCAATGATGTAATTACAAAATAAATAAAAATAAACAAATAAAAACAAATAAATATAAATAAATAAATAAATCTAATCAGTTGTTATGTTGCGCAAAAAAAAAAAAAAATAATAATAATAATAATAATTCATTGAAAGGGGTCTCACCTCTCCACACTCCATTCAGAACAGAGTCCGCGCCTGAGACCTCCTGTGTTTAAGAATCCGCTGCGCGATGATAGAAGGCCAACTAGGCTATATCCAGAAGGAAGGGCAATGACAAACACAAGAACAAGAACAAGGCAGGTTTAAGAGTCTGAACAATTGAAGGGACGACTAAAGGAATGACCAATAAAGTGACCAATTAGAAGGTCGAATGCAAGATCACTTTAAACATTTATTGCGCAATATTCTGTATTGTGTGGTATACCCTGTGAGTGACGCCAGTAGAAGTTCCCCATCTACGAGAGGCGTCTGGTGATTTATTTCATCTTGGACTGAAGAGACAATAAGAGGTCTTCTCAGCCAAACACTCCGGGAAGGCGGGCACGTCGGGCACCCCATATATCAGAGCGGCCACAGGACACTAAACAAACTCGAGTCGACGCGACGCGAACAGGGTCAAAGGTCATCGCCGAAGATTTGCGCCGTTAGACAACGGTCTTCACATCGATACCCCTTTTTGGCAACCCTCAAGAGTGCCACCTTTCTACCATTTTTCCACTGGGGCACCTCATCGTGGGGAACGCCCCCTTTTGCTTTCTGTAATTTTTAGCTAGGAAAATCTGGCAGCCTCCAGAGTTTCCTCTGGGCTGCCAGCAGTTGTTGTATCAGACTAGGATCAGAAATTAAAGAAGAAAAACACAAACGTCTTTCCACGCCACGCACGCTAACATTGTACGGTACAATATTACTGATGGTGTATGGATAGTACTGAAGAATGACACAATATACTGAAGACATCCAATGTACTGGCCAAACACTTGCGACTCTTCAATACCACCCCTACACCGCCAATAATATTGTACAATACGGAATATTGCGCAATAATATTGGTCGTGTAGGTCCCGTTTAACAAGGGCCAGAGAAATGACAAGATCAAGGACAAAGCCAAGGGCAAGACTAAGGACAATATTAAGGACAATACTACGGCCAACGACAAAGGCGACTCTGCTTCTTCCAGATCCTCTAGGGGGCGCAAGACCTTCGTGAGCCTTAGCCCCCCTTCCCCCTCCCCGCAAAGGATCAACTAAAAAAGGGTCTCGAAAGAGAAGAAACAAAGGAGGGATTTAATGAAAAATGTGGGCGGATTAGAATCATGAATTAAAAATAAGTCATACAAAAATGAATTAATAAATAAATAAGGAGCGCAAAAGGAGTGCGTGGACCAAGAGCAAAGGGGTGAGAGGAGGAGAAATTGAGGAAGAGGAAGAGGAGAGAGGAGTAGGGAGAAGAGAGAAGAAGGAAGAGGCAGATGGGAGAAGAGAGGAGGAAGAGGGCAAGGAGGCGGAAGAGGAGGGAGAAAGGAGGACGAGGAAAAGGAAGACTGAAATGATAGGAGAGGATGGGAAAAGAGAGGAAGAAGAGGAAGAAGAGGAAGAAGAGAAAGAAGAGGAAGCTGAGGTCACATCGGCGTATGGAGGGGACGTACCTTCATGTGTAAGGGTGAGGAAGAGGAAGAGGGGGGTGGGGGAGGGGAGAGCAGTTCCTAGACGTCAACAACTCCAGGACAAGACACCAAGGCTGTTGTTGACACTTGGAACCTCCAGAAGTTCTCTCTGCACACGCCTACACACACACACACACACACACACACACACACACGAATGTCCGTGCATGCGTGTTGCATGTACACGCGCACATCACCCTCCCCCCCCTCTCCCCCTGGCACCGGTGCCGGTTGAGAGAGCACGACCCGATCTGACCCGATCTGACCCAACCCCCTCGACATACTTTCTTCACTCCCCCGTTGGCTTTTGGCCCGAGGTTGTACGTGAGGAAGAAGATGAGGAAGAGGTGGAGGAAGATGTGATGGAGGGAGGAATGATGAGGGAGGAATGATGAGGGGAGGAGGGGGATGGAGGTGGATGGGAAGGAGGAGTAAGTAGTAAAGGAGTAAGTGGTAAAGGAGGAAATGGTGGTGGAGGAGGAAGCGGTGAACGAGAAGAAAGTGGCGGTCAAGGAAGTGGAAGGGGAGGAAGAATAGGGAAGATATGGAAGAAAACGGAATGGAAGAACAGGAGAATATGGACGAACATGAGGAAGAGGAGAAGAAAGAAGAGGAGGGTGAAGAGAAAAAGATAGGACGAACAAGAGTACAACATGGAAGAAGAGGAGGAAGAGGAGGAAGAAGAGGAAGAACAGGAGTCATGTTGAATATAGAAGAGGAGAAGGAAGCGGAAAAGGAAGAACAGGAATAAGATATGGAAGAAAAGGAAGAGGAGGAACAGGATGAGACAAGAGATGGAGATGGGGAAGGGGAATTGGGAGGCTTGTGGTGGTGGGGAGGTATAAGGAGGCGGAGAAAGAAGAACAGGAGGAAGAAAAGTGAAGGAACAGGTAATTGATGTTGGAAGCCATGGTGTCGACGACGACGACGATGAGATTGATGATGACGATGGTCGTGTTGATGATGATAGTTATGACGATTGTGATAACATTACCACACAATATAGACGACGATAGCGTTACCACAAGGAGCGCTGTTCCCAGCACCCCCCCTCCCTCCCATTTCAAACGGAGCCATCAACGTTGAGGATGTTTTCAATCCAGGTCAATCGAGGTCGACGGGTCATGCCGATGCAAAAACCTTCCACGAGGCCTTTATCATAGGGGATCATTACACGACGCTGACCTCGGGGACCCAATGAAGGGTACTATGAGAGCACCACTGTACTCTCCAAAAGGCACCATTGTGCCCTGAGATCGTGTTATGTTCTGATAATGGCCAAAGTAATTGGTTTATCGTTACGTCCATAAACCAATCATCGGGCACGATCGTTTCAAGAACGCCCCCTTGTGGAGGTGCTTACATCACACCCGATATACCCTCAAGGGATTGTAGAGAAGGAGAGGAAGACAATTACGTCTACCCAGGTCTATTATTTCAGTAATATCCGTTATTTCGTTAAGTCGAAATGTTCCTTCTTCACAGAAACAAACAAATAAATAAATAAAAAATGACATTTGATTTCACCCATTATAGCCGTTGGTCACGTTCCCTCCTTGGTCAACTACCAATCAAGAAAGGAGCTCGACATGAAGGGAGATGATAGTTATGTAAGTAATGATGTTTGCACCCCACGCGGATCCCTCGTTTGAACAAGTGCTCAAGCAAAAAAGACCACAAGGGAAGCACGAGAGAGAGAGAGAGAGAGAGAGAGAGAGAGAGAGAGAGAGAGAGAGAGAGAGAGAGAGAGAGAGAGAGAGAGAGAGAGAGAGAGAGAGATTCTGACAACATATCAATGAAGCAGCTCGCCATAACCTCCCCCCACTCAAAAAAAAAAGCCCCGTGACACAAAAACACGTGCATGTGCGCGCGCGTCACCATCATGTACAGTCACCGCCAGATGTAGTGAGGCCAATCGCGACCGCAGCGGGGCCCAATGGAAACTGACGGCGAAGAAGCAAAAACCACAAAGGCACTTTTCTGTACAAAGGTCCACGACCATCTCTGGACTTATTTTTTTTCCAATTCTTTGTCACCCATGCCACTGCCTTTGTTGTCAGAGTTTCTTTGTAAACCGGTTCGCTGTGACGATGCACTTTACAGACTTTATTCTGGCCGAACCCAGACGAGTCTATTCAGCTAATGGGGGGTGGGGGGAGAGACGTGGACTCAATATTGAAGCTCTATATTACTATGACACACTTTACATATTTCATTCTGGTCAACGTCACCCGCATAGTACCCCTTGGATAGCGAATGTGTGTACAGTAACCTCTCGATATAACGGATCTCAATATACCGGATATCGAATATAACGAAAAAAAAATCTGACCGGACAAACCCTCGCTATAACGGATTTTGTCCGTTATAGCGAGGGATCGTCGGTTATAACGGATCTTCGGATATAACGACAGATCACTGTCCCCATATCATCCGTTATATCGACGGTATACTGTGGTTCAGCTTTAATGGTCTAATGCATGACCGACCTATCCCCTGAGTGACGCTACAGCCTCTGGACCTCACACCACGATGGCTTAATCTGGTTTGGTAAGGTTGAATGTATGGTGAAAAGTGGTATGTCAAGTGTGTGTGGGGGGGGGGGGGAAGGGTAACCTCACTCACAGCCGGTTTCAAAATTTGGTCGACAATCTTCCCGTATCCGTATTTAGTACAGGATGGCACCACAAGTATCCGAGTCCATTTTTCGTTTGTACGATACTCATGTTATTATGAAGATAGATACGATTACATCAATCAATCAATCCGTTGCCCCAGATCTCTTTTGAAGGAAACACATGACTCCCGGAGATTGATAACAATGATTCGAAGTGTCATTTGTTATCAGTTACGTATATCTATAGATAACTTTGGAATTTGGTTGAACGCTGGCCCACACATCTGAAGTGGCTAAATCGACACTAAAATGCGACTCTGTGTGAGACCAAATCTTCAAACGAGAGAACTCAAAAAGATGATTTCGTCGCCAGATGGTTAAAGGTGAATCATGGACGAGAAGCTTTGCCAAAACGCTGACAGAAGGTAATGTAACTCTGAGCAGTTGTGACAAAGCAATATGTATACATTCACATGTACACTTTCATCATACACATACGTGTGTGTGTGTGTGTGTGTGTGTGTGTGTGTGTGTGTGTGTGTTTACCTAGCGACCCAGCAAGCAACGCTCGCTGGGTCCCGTCTCCTATTCTCTAATTTTCTAATTTTTCAAATTCATGTCCAGTTCTAGCTTATTCCATATCCTCGATTTCCTATTATCATATTTAGATTTGAAGTTGTGTGTGTGTGTGTGTGTGTGTGTGTGTGTGTGTGTGTGTGTGTGTGTGTGCACGCGCGTGACCGACCCCATGTTCATAATGAACACCATACTTAATCCTTTAAAGACGACGGGCCACCATTAACGTTGAGGGTTTTAAGAGTGATGTTCAGTCGCCACCACTTATCAGCGACCTGTGTATATTTACGATGTCGGTGATTTCCGACCTCGCAAACTTGTCCGTATCATAAATATCCGATAAATGTAATAAGCATGTTACAGCTTACACTTGATACCGGCCACTGTGGTACTTTAGTATAAAGTGACACAACGTACAACGCATCTAGAGCCTAAAGTTCTTAACCATCTTCTAGATTCAGCTCTCCAAATACTTCTCTTTACTCGATATAATTTACTTCATAACATTTTTCATTGAGCCTCGCGATAGTGTAGACAGTCTTTGGCTCGTGAGTTCGAGTCCCAGTCTTGCTGCACTGGTTCCCGACAGTCCTGGCCAGGCGGGGAAGAGACCCAACATCGGCCTAAATAACCCAGTGACTTGCTGCAACTGACAGAGGTTTGCCCTTCCAGGGGCTTCTTAAAATCCACTTAGAGAGCTGTCCATCAAATCTGTTTGTTTCCACATCTAAAACTAATACAGTTAACCAAGACTTCTGGATATCGACTTGACAACTGGAATACATTCTATCATACAAAAGAAACACAAGCCCAACACCAGCTGTGTATCATAAAGTAATTACAAAGTTGTACAACCAACTGCGCTTCTGCCTCTCCAACGAAACTATCTGAGCTTGCAGCCCTCTGAAGCAGTTTGTACACACACACACACACACACACACACACACACACACACACACAAATACTTTATCCTTGCTAAAGGTTCCTTTTGCTTGCTGCGATTGATTATTAGCCTACCATAGCCAATTGCGGGTGACGCGCATCCTACTAACTGGAATCATATTTAGGTAAGCGCGTTGGTTGTACGTTTGGTTAGAGTGCTCAGCCTCGTACTTTGCTGCTCGAGGTAAAACGGCTCCATAAAAAAAAAAAAAAAAAAAAAAAAAAAAACCGGTGCTCTAGAAAATCGTTTGACGATCATCGTTGTGTCATGAACGATCATCGTTGAGCGATAATCACACAGAGCAAAACGTACCTTAACACCGCCAGACGATTTGATTCAGGTTTGGTGAAACCCCAAACAATAAATATTTTACCGGATAAATAAACTTCTTTGAGCGTTCCAACCGTGTGGTCGAAAGACGTCTTGAAGACCACACGGTTTATTTATCCGGTAAAATATTTATTGTTTGGGGTTTCACCAAACCTGAATCAAATCGTCTGGCGGTGTTAAGGTACGTTTTGCTCTGTGCGATTATCGCTCAACGATGATCGTTCATGGCTCAACGATGATCGTCAAACGATTGTCTAGAGCAGTGCTGCTCAAACTATCTGATGTGGCGGACCGTTTTTTTTTTTTTTTTTTTTTTTTTTTTTTTTTTTTTTTAATGTCCCTTGGATTTCTGCTAAACGCACTCACCTCTTCCCAGCAAGGTACTCCTCGAAAGCTTGAAAAGCTTCAGTACAAAAAATCAACAACAACATGCACAGAAAGAGAAAAACAGACACACGAAATAAGGAGAAAAAAAAAAAAACGCAGAAAAGAAAGAACGAAAGAAACAAAAGGACAATTTCCCGCCGGCCCCGCGGCCATTTTGATCATCAAATTCTGTTCACGTTCTTCAGGCGAACGAAAACAAGATTAGTCCCTGACGATCCCTCCGAACCCAAAATGAGAAAATTCCTCTCTCTCTCTCTCTCACTCACTCTGTCTACCTCTCCCTTTAATACGTTGCTCCCCTTAACAGCTCTACTGACTGATCTATCTTGGTCAACCGTTTCCGGCGACACATAGGAGAGAAACGCAGGTAAATTGAGAGTACACAGTAACAACGAGTGTCCGTGACAGCGTCGAATCTATTCAATTATTATTATTATTTTTTTATATCCTTAATATTAAGATTCAGCTTTCAATACCATCCGATACTACTACTCGAAAATGGCGACACGAGGCAAGTAACCCGCCTTGTCGCAGGGAACCAGTCATGGCACTACTATGGTGTGTGTATATATATATATTTATATATATATATATATATATATTATATATATATATATATATATATATATATATATATATATACAAGTGGTATTAAAATCTACAGGATTCTGACAATTGATAATAGTCTTGTTCGTAATTTCAAGGTTTCTGACAATGATCCAGACATTCGGATCATCAGAAACCTTGAAATTACGAACAAGAATATCATCAACCGTAAGAATTCTGTAGATTTTGATACCACTTGTATACAAAAGAATCAGCTCCCATATTACAAAAAAAAAAGAGAGAGAGAGAGAGAGAGAGAGAGAGAGAGAGAGAGAGAGAGAGAGAGAGAGAGAGAGAGAGAGAGAGAGAGAGAGAGAGAGAGAGAGAGAGAGAGAGGGTGCGTGCCTAAACGCCTGTTCTGTCACCATTATTGATCTATCTGCCTCTCTCGAATGAAATCAGCACATCATTTCCTCCCGACTTTCTAATGAAGCCAATCGAAATTGACCGTCTTTCCAGGCCAAGTGACAAGAATAAAGAAGTCATTTTCTGGGCTGTGTACTAAACCCGAGATATATAAAATCAAATAATGATAACAATGATGATGATGATGGTGACAAAAGTAATGACAATAATAGTACCTACCAACAACAACAATGATAAATTAAAAAAATATATATACAAAAATAAATAAAATAAATTTAAATAATCCACGTTCAACACCGTGGAATAAATTCTCCTCTATCGTGTGTCAGACGATTTCATTTTCATTCCTCTTACAGTCTCCCTCGAACTCCAGCCATCGATTCGTGTCTCAGTATTTTTCTTTAACCGGCCAAGGGCAAAGATGATTAGGCTAACCCCCACCCCACCCCACCGGGCACACACACACACACACACACACACACACACACACACACACACACACACACACACCACACACATACATATATACATACATACACACACATGCGACCATGCCCTTGGCGTGACGACTGCAATGCCAATTTAAAGATTTGCAAAATCACCCATGCAACATGCACAACCAGAACATATTGCATGACTTCTCTCTTTCTCTCTCTCTCTCTCTCTCTCCTTGCTGGTACAGTGGTTTATAACCATGAGACTGTGCACTGGTGACATTTACGACAGTTTTCTTGCACATCTTTGTAGTTACCAGATACTACCAGAAAGCACTGAAGACCTTGTTCCCCTAACTGTATATTGACGGTTGGCAACCACAACCGTTATGCCCAATGTCATGCACAAGCGCAAGCATGACCGTCACGCATGACCTCAAGTGGTCTTAAAACAGGTACCACTGGCAACAAGGGAACCTGCTGCACGCCCTGCGATTGGCTGGCGGTATCCAAGAAGCCCTCAACCCCCAAAAGGAGGGAGGGGGGGAGAGGGTCAAGTCATTACCGTTACATACATAAAACCAGGTCACAGAACTCCGCACAAGTTTCCAAGAGTCACCAGTCGGTTAATAAGGTGTGTATCACATTCATATATTGTCAGTGGTACATGTACAGCCTGTTTTAGGGTACAGAGAGACCGTTACTCAGAGGTCTGAAAGACACAGAAAAGAACAATACGAATGTTGTTTTTTCCGAAAGGTTGGTACTACTCTACATCGACGTCTTCATGTCCCTGGCCCAAAGGCTTCAGTCACCCTCTTCCATAATAACGATGTTGGATAACACAGTGGTACCAACTGTATTTCCGAAGTCATCGTCACTTATGTACCGTATATTTGTTTAGTACAATATAGTGACGTGATATGGTTTAACGTCACAAACTCCCCCCCCCCACCTATCGGAAGGCTAGGACGGTGCCCCTCACAGAGGCCTTTGTAGCGGGGAATTTAATGAACCATGCCCTTGGTTCAACTTCGCCGGTGGCAGGATTCGAACCGCCATCACCTCGACCTTCGCCGCAAGTAACGACGCCCTAACCCGCTTAGCGAGCGAGCTTACAGTAATGAATATAGTAATGAATAGTTTTTTGTATAACGGTACACAGTCTATATAAATGATTCGTTTAATGGGAATAGAGGGCTTCGTTACAACTAATGTACCTGACAGAGCTCACATCCCACATAATTGTACTGCACACTGGTATACGAGTCCAACACGTGATCCAAAACCGTGGCGAATCACACACAAAGTTCGTATAAAACGTTAAAATTCCCACATTTTCTAACATTTCAATTCCTTTCGACTTCACAAGAGCTCGGTCTCAGCTAAAGGAAGCTAAAGCGTAATCCAGGGATTGACGGAAAGGTGATCCACCAACTTCAACTCTGGAGCTTGGGCGGACGGAGGGATGGACGGGCGAATCGGCGCCAACGAGGCCAACCGGCGCGGAAGGAGGGCGAGAGCCGCGACCTCACGTACGACGGCAACGGTGAGTGTGTGTGTGGGGGGAGGGAGGGGGGGATCGAGCACTGGCCCGGACAGGACTGAGGAGGGAAGACCAGAAGACGGAGGGAAAGGTAACAAGACGCAAAGGAAAGAGAGGGAGGAAGGAAAGGGGGGAAGTGGGAGGAGGAGGAGGAGGAGGAAAGAGAAGAGATGGAAGGGTTGGAGGAACGGGAAGAGGAAAAATGGATGGGCAGAGAAGAGGAGAAGAGGAGAAGAGGAGAAGAGGAGGAGGAGGAGGAGGAAAGAGAGGAGGAGATAGAAGGGTTGGGGGAACGGGAAGAGGAAAAATGGATGGGCAGAAAAGAAGAGAAGAGGAGGAGGATAGCTGAAGAGAGGGGGCATGAGATCACAGGAGAGGAGAAAAGAGAGAAGACAAGAGAGGAAAGGAAAAGAGGAAGTAAAGAGGGGGAAGAGAAGACGGGGAAGAAGGGTTGGGGGAGAAGAGAGAGGAGGATCAGAGAGGATAGAGAAATGGACAGAGATGAAGAGAATCAAAGGAAGGGAGAGAGGAACATGGGCAGAGAGACAGGGAGAAAGGGAAAGTACACAAGTCTGGAAAGGCCAGTGCTGTGGATTAAGGTAAAAGCGGCAAGAAAAGGAAAGAAGGAAAGGAGATAAAGAAGGAAGAGAGATGAAGGAGAAGAGGAGAAAGGGAAAGTACACAAGTCTGGAAAGGGCAGTGCTGTGGATTAAGGTAAAAGAGGTAAGAAAAGGAAAGGAGATAAAGAAGGAAAGGAGATAAAGAAGGAAAAGAGATAAAGAAGGAGAAGAGGAGAAATAAATGGGAATAATAAGAGAAGTTGGCACAAAGAGAGAGAAAGAAGGGACAGAGGAATTCTGGAAAATGACGTGGGGAGTTACGAAAAGGGGGGAGGGGGAGGAAAACGAGGGGAAATGAGGGGAAATGGACAAAAGAAGCTCAAGAAAGGAATTCGTAAGAGGTGATGGGGAAGAGGAGCTAGAAGAGAGGGGGATCAGAGATCAAGGAAGGAAGGAAGGAAGAAAGGAGGGGGAGAAGGTGAGAGAGGAGGGGGAGAAGGTGAGAGAGGAGGAGGAGGAGGAGGAGGAGGAGGGAGAAGAGGAGGAAGAGGAGGGGGAGAAGGAGGGAGAGGAGGAGGGGGAGAAGGAGGGAGAGGAGGAGGAGGAAGAGGGGGGATAAGAAGATGACGGAGGAGTAGGAGGAGGAGGAAGAGGAGATGGAAGAAGAGGAGTAGAAGGAGGTGGAGGAGTAGGAGGAAGAGGAGATGGAAGAAGAGGAGAAGCAGTAGAAGGTGGAGGAGAAGGAGGAAGAGATGGAAGAAGAGGAGGAGGAGTAGAAGGAGGAAGATGAGATGGAAGAAGGGGAGGAGGAGTAGAAGGTGGAGGAGTAGGAGGAGGAGGAAGAGATGGAAGAAGAGGAGGAGTAGAAGGAAGAAGAGATGAGGAAGAAGAGATGAGGAAGAGGAAGAGGAAGAGGAGGAGGAGAAGGAAGTGCTGTCGAGGGATAAAGGCATTTCGGGGCTTTTCAAAGCCCCCGGAGTCAATTAATCTCCTTGATTCGCTCCTTTCACTCTCTCCCCCAATCTCACCATCACTATCACAATCACCACCACCACAACCTCCCCCATCACCATTACGACCACTACACCATCCCAGCACCTATTCATTTTATTCTGGCTGAAGTTAGACGATTTTATTTAGCTGGGTTGGGAGCACACTCAGGACAAAATATGACCTACATTGTTCTGACATAAGCCACCTCTCATTAACCCATTCAACTCCGATGACAAGATGTCTTGTCATTTGGTCAAATAAAACAAAAAATCATAATAAAACAACAAAATGTTTGATGATCAAACAGCACCAGAAAAATATGACGTCATCAGTCCTCCTCCTCGAGGAGGAGGACTGATGACGTCATATTTTTCTGGTGCTGTTTGATCATCAAACATTTTGTTGTTTTATTATGATTTTTTGTTTTATTTGACCAAATGACAAGACATCTTGTCATCGGAGTTGAATGGGTTAATAAGTTATATAAATCGTTAGTTCGTCCGCATTTGGAATGTGCTGTTTCCGTATGGTCACCGAATCTTATTGAAGGCACTGACAGATTGGAAAAAGTACAATGGCCAGGCACAAAACTGGTTCCAAATATAAAAAATAATTCATACGAAAACCGACTAAAACATGAATCTATCCATAAAAAAGCGTGGATTCAGAGGTGACTTGATACAGGTCTTTCATATTTTAAAGGGATTTGAAAACATCAAAAGTGACAAATTTTTTCAAGCTGAATGAGAATCAGACAAGAAAAAATTGTCTCGGACTGTCAGGAAATAGATTTAATTTGGAAGTGGGTAGAAACAACTTCGCCAACCGTGTAGTTAATGAATGGAATAAACTTCCTGCCGAGGCAGTGCAATGTAGTTCAGTTCGAAGCTTTAAGAATCATTTAGATAAACACCTAAGCAAGATGCTATAATGACTGTCATTTATTCTATATTATTTGTTTGTTATTATTTATCTGTCCATTTATTATTATTTACTATTTACCTGTTTGTTTATTATTTACCTTTACCTTTTTATCTATTTTATTTATTATTATTTATACTATTATTATTTTTATTTATTTATTATTATATTTGTTTCGCATCCGACCTAGTTATGGACCAAAAGGTCTCATGTCGGCATGCTCCTCTTTTGCAATACTTTAACAAAATCTGTAAAGTACGTCACTAGGCCCATGAAGAGAAAGAAATTGTGTGTGTGTGTGTGTGTGTGTGTGTGTGCAGGCATGCACTGAATACACAATCTAATCATTTTTGTGTTTTGATTTCGTTGTACACAATCGTACGAATAAACAGAAATAAAGGAAAAATAAATGGGAAGAGACAACGCAGAAGTGACACACACACACATACATACATACATACATACACACACAGATAGAGATCATAAAAGAGAGTAAAGAGATATTAGAGACAGTATCCACGTTCTATATATCTTTTCAAAAGTTTAGCATTCTTCATATCGCCCAAATAAAGTTTCTTTGGAAACTATTCCCCCCACCCCCAATGTTTAAGAAAACTACTTTTCCCCCCACAATTTCTCTACCAACTCGCTGGGCTTCGCTCTCACCTCGATGAGCGAGTCTCCGGTTCGATCCCACGTGGGCACCGGTGATTGCCATTTGCCCCGGCCGCACACATGGCAAAGGTTATGGCTTCAGTCGCAGATACTCCTTACCTTGCGGTAATAAAATCCCTTCCGTTCCGGGTGGCTCTTTATCTTTTCTATTCTGGCTGCCGCCATGGAGTTCTATTATCAGCTGAGGCAGCCCTCAGAGCTATATTATTATTATTTCAATTAATCTTGTATGTACTTTTTAGAAAAAATAAAATGTAATAAAAAATTACACTTATTAGAGTCCTCGCAACAGTCTTTGGCAAAATAAGCCATGCCCACTTCCCTCCCTGACCAATCACGATCGCTTTCGAATGACGCGTACTGGTGTGGAGGGCGGAGCCTGTCCCAGTTGCATAGAGCCTGCTATTGGCCACGGAATAAAAGTGGGCGTGGCTTCTTTCGCCTTAGATCACGTCGGATGAATTTCATGTCTCTCATCAACGGAACCAATTTCTTCATTTCCACTCATAGATTACCAATGTCCTGATATTCCTAAGGTTCTTTCAGTCTTCGTAGATCAAAAGCTGACCACCTTCTGAGGATCGTAAAGTCTGTGAGAACGAACAGAACGACCCCTCACTATTCTAGTTCTTTGCTCAGGCCGATACTCGGGGTGATCATAAGGCAGGAAGCGCTGGATCTGTCTGGTCGAGTCGTTATATTGTCCTCCGGTTTCTTTCTATTTCCACTGCCTTTTGTCATTCCAGCCTTTCTTCCTTCCCTCCTTCCTTCCTTCTTTCTTTCCTTCTGTCCTTCCTCTCCTCCTTTCTGTTCTTCCTTCCTTCCCCTACCCTTCCTTCCTTCCTCCCCTCCTTCTTTCTGTTCTTCCTTCATTCTTTCTTTCCCTTCTTCTACCCTTCCTCCCTCCCCTCCTTTCTTCTGTCACTTATTTCCTCATTTCCCTCCTTCCTTATGTCTTCCCTTCCTTAGAATTTCCCCTCTTCCTTCCCTCTCCTTCCCTCACTCCCACTCCGAGAAGAGGTGATTTGATCAAACCCCAAGGCCATGGGTTATCAACCCCGAGCACGCGAATTCTGACCCAAAACCGGCCTCCCTCACTTTACATGTAATTACTCACACGACTTCCCACAATGACCTTGCGCTCCCTACCAGGCGGTTATCCTTCAAGCCCAAAGGCAAGTAAACGACAGGACAATGGTGGAATGACTTATTACAGGCGAATACATGCCACAGTGTAAGATGACAAAGGTGACAACATTAAGTCACACGTACTTTTTACTGGCAAGACCTTACAGTCCCTAAATGGCGATCAGCTCAGCACAATACGTCCAACAACAACAACATGGCAGATTTTTCTATCTAATTTATTTACAATTATTATCATTACTATTATTATTATTATTATTGAAGGCATTTAAACAGGATGAGTGAATGGGTGGGTGGAAAGACAGGAGTGAGGAGAGGGAGACAGAGAGGGAGAGAGACGGAGAAAGAGGGAGGAAGAGAGAGATAGAGAAGGGAGAGGGAGAGAGAAAGAGAGAGAGAGAGAGGAGAGCTAGCTCCCTTTAACCCTAACATATTCTACAGACAAACAACTACGTAAAAACAGGCCCCACCAGCTGGTCAAAAACACAAGACAGCTACTGTGTGTGAGACAAGCCAACACACACACAACCGGACGCAGGACCAAAAGAAAACGAAGCCACAACTCGTTCATGGGAGGGTCGCGGCCAATGACAATAAGCTTAAAGAAGCGACATGACGCAGACAATGACGTCACTTAAACAGCTCCTTCGTGAATGGATGAGGCCCAACTGAGAGATTAGGGTGGGAACTCTTTGGGCAATTTAGGGCAACAGAGTGTGAGTGTGAGTGTGCGTGTGAGTGTGTGTGAGTGTGTGTGAGTGTGTGTGTGTGTGTGTGTGTGTGTGTATGTGCGTGTTTATTCTTCTTTAATATCTACTTCCGCAACACCAAATTGTCCACAATTGTTGACAACGTCGACATGACGTCGTATCTGTGGCTTCGGATCCAAACAAAGTGACATGACGTCACAGTCCTTCCTCCCAACATGTACCCACTTTCTACCCCTTAAGAGCAGCGTTTTTCAACCTTTTTATCCTTGCGTAGCCTTTAAAATAAATTGCATGTCTCAAGGAACCCCTGCGCAAAAAAAAAAAAAAAAAAAAAAAAAAAAAAAAAAAAATACCATATCTTTCTCATTTTATTTTCATCGTAATAATAGGTTAGACGGGATGATATCTATATTACATTATTACAATAACCATGAATATGTCACGCGTGTTTAATTATATTACGTATATGAAATTAAATAAAAAATCAAAAGTGCTTTAGCTTATCTCACTTGTTCTCGCGGAACCCTTATGGACCTTTTGCGGAACCTTAGGGTTCCGAGGAACCCTGGTTGAGAAACTGCTTTAGAGGTATGTATCCTGGCTACTGCCAGACGATTTTTCTCCATCTGAGGGAAATCCACGAATTCAAGAAATAATTCGGATTGACACAGTACAAAGTCTCAAACACGCAAAACCCAACAGCTACTGGACCTCCAAAGGCTCCACCCAAAATTGCTGCTCGGGCAACTTGGCTCTTCGGCAAATCCACTCCAGCCATTACGAATCCGAGCTAAAGCTTTAGTGTTCCATAAAGCCTCAGGCTTTTGGCGCGCTGTCCGAAACGCTTCGAAACTCACTCATGAAACATGAAGCTTATCAATACTGTCTGTGTGTGTGTGTGTGTGTGTGTGTGTGTGTGTGTGTGTGTGTGTGTGTGTGTGTGTGTGTGTGTGTGTGTGTGTCTGCGACAAACTTTAAGGGCCATTTTTATTTTCTCGACACCATTTTTTATTCTTTTCTTTGTTCCTTTCAGCCTCTGGTTAAGTTTACTCAAACTCACTTAATCTACCCTAACCTCGTCAACTACTTTGAGTACGCCCGGCGCACAGCAACGCTACTTGCCTTTGGTGTCGGGAAAACAAAAGTGATCCAACTTTACAAACTTCGTTCCGGAGAACACAACGATTCTATTAGAGGTCTAACGGTTCGTCGAACGCGGTTCGACAGACACGTGTTTAAAGTGATGTGTGAACGTGTGAACGGGGTATTTGGGGTTTAACCAACGTGTTCGACAACCAAATACCCCGTTCACACATCACTTTAAACACGTGTCTGTCGAACCGCGTTCGACGAACCAGACCGTGTAAACCCCCTCTTACAAGACCAGGTCTCTCCCATACCAGTGGGGGTCTGAATCCCCCAAGACCCATTCTGCACCCCCCATAGACCCGTAATAAAATCGCCTGCCGCAAGCCAGACAACAAAATACAAAAGTGAGTTAAGAGAACTGAAGTGGCAAGGGTGGGGGTGTGTGAAAATGCCGCAAAGTCTGATTAGCCTAATCGGGTTTATTGGGCGAAAGAAATAAAACAAGTCGTTACTGGGCCGTCCAATGGACGAGAAGGGAAATGTAGGTCACAACAATACACACACACACACACACACACACACACACACACACACACACACACACACACACACTCATATATATATATATATATATATATATATATATATATATATATATATATATATATATATATACACTGAATGGTTCCCAGTGAACAGATTAATATCTTTTCAACCACAAATCAATTTCCAACGTATAGCTCCTTCGAGCTACTCTCAGTCTCGACTGCGATGGCATGGAATTAAAAGTACAGTAATTCATGGTTGAAAAGATATATATATATATATATATATATATATATATATATATATATATATATATATATATATATACATATACATGGAGAGAGAGGGAGAGGTAGATTTAAAGAGCCAAAGAATCCGATTGCAACATTCAACCATCCACCGCTGACGGTGATTGCTCAATGGTGATGTGGGGGATGGCGTGAGAAATGATGTGGAAGGGAGAGTGGAGGGAGAGAGAGGACACATTGGAAAAAACAAACGGAAAAAGAAAGGAGGAGGGCGATGACGAGGAGAAGACGGTAAAGATAAGAAAGAGGAGGAAGAATATGAGGAGGAGGAGGCGGAGGAGGAAGAGAGAGAGGAGGTGAAGGAGATGGAGACGGAGTAAGATAGGAGACGGAAGATTAAGAGGAGGAAGAGGAAGAAGAGGAAGAGGAGGAGTAGATATATAAATTTTCATTACCTCGTACAACTTTCCACACCATTAACTGAAGTACACAAATGAAAACAACAGTATCAATTTTGGACGAGATTAAACCTTTTAATTGCCCCTTAGAACATGTGAAGCAGTTTAACGATCTGGTACTCGTAATGACTCCATACGATTTCATAAATAAAGCCATGTGATTCTATTCAGCGTAGAACATTTACACATGAAGGTGTAGCAAGGTCACGCCTTAAAGAATTCGTTTTCTGTAATGTACGCAAACCATTAATTTCCCCTATCAAATAATCATCACCCATTGAAACTAGTAATGTATATATACCTCGATTAACAGTTTTATGTCTCTCAGAGCAATATGTAAATATATACGAGTGTTTGTACTAATATTCTATATAGTAACAATTGTAGTTTGTAAACTGTTTTGTGCATAGTACTTCTAAATGTAACATGTGCCCTTCTTGTGTACAGCCGTTAAGACAGCGGCCTAGTTCGCCTATACTCTCATTTTAATTCGGATAAACAAGTCCATAAAGAATTGGAATTTCTTGCTATCCTTCTCTCACGGATGATTTCCTTCGCTTTGTGGTGGTAACAAGCCACTACAATGGTAGTTTTAATACCATCTCGATTAACTCTTAGTGTTTTCGGCTGTGGCATTCCTTGGGGAGACGGGAGTGCTCGGACAGCCAGTCTAGGGAACGAGAACAACAACAACAACTCTTAGTGTTTATGATTTACGCTTGCTTCCTTTCGGTTTCGACAGGCGTTTTTATTCGGCTGAGGATCCCTCCCTCCATTAAAATACTGAAGGGTGTTTATTCTATGTGGATTAACTCCACGGCATTCGAGTCTACATATAGTTCAGGGTCCCGCTAAACGATTTATTTCCACTGTGTGTAACTGTGTGTGTGTGTGTGTTTGAGAGAGAGAGAAAAGAGAGATGGAGAGAGAGAGAGAGAGAGAGAGAGAGAGAGAGAGAGAGAGAGAGAGAGAGAGAGAGAGAGAGAGAGAGAGAGAGAGAGAGAGAGAGAGAGAGAGAGAGCACCAATTACACACACTACTCTCACTTCTTCCATCTGTCACCGGGACGGGACCTCTACTGGGCAACTGAGGCCCAGACACGCACGGAGACGGCCTCTGTGGGACGAAGCAAGGACGGACGGACGGACGGACACACACATACACGTTCCGGCAATACAACTAACACTGCGGACACTCCAACCTGACCCACCATGCAGCACAACCCCGCAAATAGATTTTTCATCACACAAAGACAACTTTGTTTACGAACATGAGCTTTAATCGAACGAGAATCACTGTATATAATACATGAAGAAAACAATAAGTAAATTAATAAAAATAATTAAACTACTAAGTAAATAAATAATAATGAAAAAAGGATGGGATGGAAGTCGGGAAAAAAATAACATTAGGAAACATTTGTGTCGACAAAGACCAAAGACATCCTCCTCTCACATTTGCTCAACTCAGAACCCAATTGAACCCAAAAGACCAGTGACCACGCCTCCCCAGCTGCATACGGGCGGTCTCGAAGCGACATCCCGAAGACTCGGTTCATCACGTTCGCCTCTGCGCCACCACCACGACCTCCCCACCCACCCACCCACGGCACTGCGGCACTGAAACAGTGCCACGCCCTGGCTGACACACCAGTGGCGCCCCGTTCCCCAAACCTCAGACACAGACACGGACAGAGATACTCTGGCGTCGCAGAAGGCACAGGAAGAGTTGTTGTTGGCTTCAAGACTCGTGTCCTTGACTAAGAAGTCCCTCGTGTCTTTGATTAAGGGCTCGCGACCTTGACAAAGGACGACGATTATATGTTATCATTCTTAGTAACGAATGGCACACAGCTACGTCCTTAACACAACACAACACATACACACACACGAGAGAGAGAGAGAGAGAGAGAGAGAGAGAGAGAGAGAGAGAGAGAGAGAGAGAGAGAGAGAGAGAGAGAGAGAGAGAGAGAGAGAGGGGTGGGGGTTGGGGAGGGGAGAGGATGTTAAGAGAAACTGTCAGCAATGTAAACTTGACGAAACTTTATCGAAACAAACGGGATAAAAAACATCTTCAACCATAACTACACCACGAGACGAGGTACCCGAGCATTAACCGCCCCCCCAGGCAACCAGTCACGCAAAGCAGTTTGATAAGAGCGCACACACATACACTCAAACACACATCAGTAAGAATAACTTGCAATGTAAATTGAACACACGCACTATTTTTTGTTCATGTTGACAAGACGCGAGGAGCAGAGGCTGATGACTCCTTAACGAGACTCTCTGTCTCTCTCTCTCTCTCTCTCTCTGCCAGTGATGGTCATCTTTGGTTGCAGTTTTTCACTCGCTTTTGGGTAATGTTGGCGGATACGGGGAGGGGGGAGAGGGAGATATATGGAGTTACATGGAGGACAAACGAACGGCAACAGACATATTGGTCCTTACATAGCTGTTTCGGTACCTAAACTATCATTAATATTAATATTACTATCATTATTATTATTCTTTACATATACACACACATATATACTGGGAAAGGGGAGAGGGGAGGGGGAGAGGGAAGAGGGGAGAGGAGGGAGGAGAGAGGGGAGAACTAGAGCTGAGGAAAGGGAGAGGGGATTGAAGGGGGGGAGGGGCGAGGGGGAGACAGGAAGGAAGAGGAGAGAGGTCGTGGGGACATGTACAAGACGGTGGAGGTGATAAAATAGAGACGAGAAAGAAGGAAGGACTGAGGGATGATGACGATGATGATAAAGAGGAGAAATCCGGAAGAGGATGAGGGGGACAAGAGGAGAGGAGTAGGGGGAAGAAGAAGAAGAGTAGAACGAAGAAGAGGAGGAACAGGAGGAACAGGAGGAACAGGAGGAACAGGAGGAGGAGGAGGAGGAACAGGATAAAAAGGACTAACAAAAGAATTCTCTGCAGGCTCGCCCCGTCCTCCCCTCACCCACTCCTCCACTCCCGCCTCCTCTTCTTCCTCCACTCCCGCCTCCTCTTCTTCCTCCACTTCCTGACGAGCGGCATGAAGAAGTCCGCCACTGCCAAGAAGGAACCACGACTTTTGGGGGCGGTAATGACGGTGCTGCTGCTGGTGGTAAGGAGAATGATGGTGATGGTGAAGGCTCTCGGTGTTGTGTGATTCACCATAGTCTTGGATCACATGCTGGACTCATGATCGACAGCTATTACCCTCCCGGATGAGAGCTCAAAGCTCATATATGCTAGACTTATGGGTGATGCTGTGATCTTACACATACATATTCCCAACTCTCTGTCCACGTGTGTGTGTGTGTGTGTGTGTGTGTGTGTGTGTGTGTGTGTGTGTGTGTGTGTAAGTGTGTGTTTGTTTACAAATATCGCCCCAACCCGCCCCTTTCAATTACGTCATCCTTCCCCCCATATCTCCTAGAGACTACACTAATCCTGAATACAATCATCCCTCTTCCTTTGAGAACCGCATTCTAGAAGTTAGACATCCAAGAGAATTCCTATTTTTCTTGTGAAGTGATCAACGTGTCCCTTTGAAGTTTGTCGAGGCTCCATCACCGTGCCAACCGTTGCCACGTCACTCCTGCAAACTTCCCTAGCGTCTCTATCCTTTGTCTGGTCCCTCCTTTTCACGCTTCCCGTCTCCAGGCGTCCAGTCACCGACACACCTGCTCTGACTAATTCTACATCTGCTTCTTCACCTCCTCCATAGTATCCCCATCCCCGCCGTAATCCTTCAGTCTACGTTAGCCAGAATAAAAAGCTACAACGGCCAAGCGAGCGAAGAGTAAGTCCAACTTCTGGAAGTAAATTAAGGGAGGTAACTGTTCATAATTAACTTAAACTACTTTCGTGCGGATTACTTTCAAAATTAACTTAACTAACTCCATACGGGTTACGGTAAGGTTGCTTAACCAATTACGTCTCAAAGTTAACTCTGTTCGGATCTGATGGACAGTTAAACTTCGGAAGTTGAAAGAACTAATACTCGTAAAGCAGTTTGCCTATACGCTCACAGCATCTGCACAGTATAAAGAGAAGGATCGTCTAAATCAGTGTTTCCCAACCTGGGGGTGCTGGGAAGTGATGCACACAAAAATCACATTGATATAAGTATAATTGATTACCCAGTTGTGCATATTTGACCTTTTCCATGCTATTTAATTTTTCTAAGGGTGTTCTTATTTCTTCTACAAACAATATTGTCAATTTGTTTCAGTTCTAAGGAATCAAGAAAATAAATCATCCAGCAGTACACTTCACTTTCTTTTATCCTTCTTATAACAAGATAGGGGTGCTGGACTGCTTAGACATGACAACAGGGGGTGCTATGCTCGGAAAAGGTTAGGAAACGCGGATATAAATCAATATACAAATCAATTAAATTAAATCCCCTATAACTGGCTAGAGGGACGAGAAGCAATGGGGGGAAAGGGAGGGGGGAATGAAGGGGGTTAAAGATGTGAGGGTGATGAGGGGTTGATAGGTAACAGGAGTGGGGGGAGAGGGGGGAGTGTGGGGAGAAAGGATTGGGGTGAGAGGGTGAAAGGTGTGACAGGGTGAGGTTTCTACACTCCACATCACGATATTTCTGATCTAAATTGACCCCCCACATAATTTTCGTTTAGACACACACACATACATACACACACACACACACACACACACACACACACACAGAGAGAGAGAGAGAGAGAGAGAGAGAGAGAGAAGTAGAGACGGGGAAAGAAAGAAACCAAAAGATAAAGAGGATTGAGTACGAGAGAGAAAGGGTAAGAGAGAGAGAGAGAGAGAGAGAGAGAGAGAGAGAGAGAGAGAGAGAGAGAGAAGCAGAGACGGGGAAAGAAAGAAACCAAAAGATAAAGAGGAGTGAGTACGAGAGAGAAAGGGTAAGAGAGAGAGAGAGAGAGAAAGAGAGAGAGAAGAATAAATATAGAGACTGATAACGTTATCTCGTCGGCGAGGGAAGCACACAATTACCACATTCTGAGGAACGGCGTTCATAATGAATAACAAACAGTGATATGTTATCTCCCAAGAAAAAGGAAGAACTCAAAACTATCGTCTGAAGCACTGTAAGCTTGATAACAAAGGCAGGGAGAGCCTTTTTGAATATGCCCTAAGGGGAACATAATGTTGACTTAGACTTGGTATTAAGGATTGGAAGAACCTTGGGAAACATGTCTGGAGGGAAATATAAATTGACATAACATCTTAAACGCCTTCTGGAATTGGTGGCACTTTTTCTTCCACTCTCCCTGGTGCCAGAGTCTGTGGCACTCCCCACTCGAACTCCGCTACATCCCGACCTCGATTAACCCTTTCCATAACTAGTGGCACCATGGCACTCCCCACCCGAACTCCGCTACATCCCGACCTCGATTAACCCTTTCCATAACTAGTGGCACTATGGCACTCCACACCCGAACTCCGCTACATCCCGACCTCGATTAACCCTTTCCATAAAAAGTGGCACCATGGCACTCCCCACCCGAACTCCGCTACATCACGACCTCGATTAACCCTTTCCATAACTAGTGGCACTATGGCACTCCCCACCCGAACTCCGCTACATCCCGACCTCGATTAACCCTTTCCATAAGACGTGGCACTACGGGACTCCCCACCCGAACTCCGCTACATCCCGACCTCGATTAACCCTTTCCATAAAAAGTGGCACCATGGCACTCACCCGAACTCCGCTACATCCCGACCTCGATTAACCCTTTCCATAACTAGTGGCACTATGGCACTCCCCACCCGAACTCCGCTACATCCCGACCTCGATTAACCATCTCCATAAAAAGTGGCACCATGGCACTCCCCACCCGAACTCCGCTACATCCCGACCTCGATTAACCCTTTCCATAAGAAGTGGCACTATTTCATTACCTTCGTGGCACCTATCCCACCTTCACCAGTGCCAGGAGTGGAGGAGTGCCACGATCTGGTGCGCCCATCACGACCCTCTGCTCCATGCCCTCAACACCCTACTTTGTAAACACGGCAGAACCCGGACATTTGTTCCCCCTCTCACTCATTCCCTTACGGACCCTTGCCCCGAAACAAGTAACACATCCCACGATTTTCGTGTGACGTCATCATGACGACTTGAGCTTCGAACTCGCTCCGTATTAACCCGAGATCGATCCCCAACGATCAGGGGTTACTGTCAATTGCTCTTGATATCAAAACATTCTGATCTGAGGAACTGCCTGAATAAAGGCATTGTTATCAAAACACAAACGAATTAAACAAGTCTTAACTGGTGGGAAGACAGAGACAGACGGGAACCCCATGAGCATAGTTTTATTCCTGTGTATATAAAGCCATGGGATGACGCCTACGGTTCTTGCCACAGCTAGGCGCCTCGTGGCGTAGCCCCTACTCTTCTTTCTCGGTGTGCAGATGCACTTGTATGGGTTCCCATAGGCGATGGCTTCCGGGCAACAAAGACCGTAGAACCAAAGACAGCAAACACAAAAAGTATCCGACCCATCAAAGGAAAGGTTTCCGCTTTGTGTGTGTACGTGTGTGCGTGAGCACGTGAGAGAGAGAGTGAGAGAGAGAGAGAGAGAGAGAGAGAGAGAGAGAGATTAAACAACCGCGTAAAAAAATTCGTTCAGGCTAATTAAAGACCCGTTCCCTCCCATGCCTCGCCACACTACAACCACACCCACTATACCACCACCTACACCCAACACCTCCCCGCGTCCCTCCACTCCCTTCACTCTACTCCCCTAAGTCCCCAAGCGACCACGCCCACTCCCCCATCATCCCTTGCACCGCCGACCCCGTCATGATTTATTCAGGTACTTCATTAGGGAGGAAAAGCGAGCAGGTTCTCCTCCTGAAGGCGGCCAGGACGACCTCGCGTATTCCTGTCTTAGGCTACACATCGTTATAACATTAAACGACGTTTTACGATTATTTCTCATGAAGACGAGTGCCTCTCGAAATGTTTGCTATGGAAGAAGGTATGGGCGTGTCACCGTCATCGATGAGGGTGATCGTTGTGGGGAGGTGAACCCAGGTGTCTCAGTATTTAAGGAGAGCAGCGGAAGTTACCAGCAGGAATATTAAAGTGAAACAAAGAAGTGTGTGCGCGTGTGGGTGTGAGGGAGAGAGAGAGAGAGAGAGAGAGAGAGAGAGAGAGAGAGAGAGAG
>NC_134797.1:15188384-15190884 GCF_046742065.1 Oratosquilla oratoria | reverse complement strand
GTCTCAAACACATTTAAACTCTTCCTCTCTTATGTTCCATGTTTCTGGCCCATACAGTGCTGTCGGCACAGTCACTCCTTCATATAATCTCCTCTAAACATCCATTTCCAAATGTCTATTTCTCATTACACTTTTTAACCCCCCCCCCCGGGCATTGACTTGCTTCTCTCAATCTACATTCTACCTCCACCTCCACTCCTCCCTTTCCCGCCATATGCACTCCCAAGTATCTAAAACTTTCCATTTACTCCAGCATCTCTTAATACTCCCAATTTGCTGCCATCCTTTCCTCCTTGTACATCTCATCACCTTAATTTTACCCGCATTTAGCTTCAACTTCCTCCTTTGGCAGGCCTTCCCAAACTCCGTTACAGGTAATAACAGTGACAATAATAACAATAAAAATAATAATAACACAAAGCGACTGGACCTGGCACCTGGCAGACAACTACTTTCTCGTGCGAGCCAGGTCGACACGGTGACCGGGCACACACTGTCAACAAACAAAAGACGGTCGCACCCCAATGCACCTTTCACAAGAACGGCTGCAACGCTGCCGTCGCAACGAGAACTTGGAACATCCATTTCATTCCTGAAACGATCTTCCATTAAAAGGTTCTCTCTTCACAGCTCTTTTGAGTGTCTCACTACCTCACCCACCTCCAACCTTTGTCCTCCTCTTCTCCTTTCCCTTTTCACGCTACCTTCCTCCGTTTCCTCTTCTCCCTCGTCTACCTCCACTCTCCCTCCTCTTCCACTTACCCACCTCCACCACATATTACTCCACCTTCTTCTTCTACGTCCCCCCTCACCTCTTCTGCTTCTTTTCAATGAACCCTTTTACTTCTGGGACGACTCTTCTGAATTCCCGAACACGAAGGGTCTTTTCCGAAGCCACCACGGACCCTTTCACACCAATTTCAATCCCCCCCCTAAAAAAAAAAAAAAAAAAAAAAAAAAGCCGTGTACCCGTGAACTCCATTAGTCCACGCCCCACTATATATATATATATATATACACACACACACACACACACACATATATATATATATATATATATGCAGGAAAAACACTGGAAGCGTGTGTTCTTGGAAATGCAAGGTTAGCCACGAAGAAAAACTATTAAAGCAGAGCGCTTTTGTGTATTATTTGCACTGAAGATGTGAATACACGAAAGCGCTCTGCTTTAATAGTTTTTCTTCATGGTCAACCTTGCATTATATATATATATATATATATATATATATATATATATATATATAAAAATACATATACCAAAGGTTTTTCTCCCTAACAAGGGAGGTAGCCAAAAAACAAAAGGCAATCCACTCCCACCCATTCCATCCTAAATATACTCCACTGCCATCCACCTCCTTCCCTCCCTCTTATCTTGGCTCCTACTGGATGACGGGTCATCTCTGCATCTCGCCCACTGCCCTGGGTCAGAGGCAGTGTTGCAAGACACAGCACATCCGCTTCATTAAACCATTAAAATCCATTAAATAAATAAAAATAGATAAAATAAAATAAACAAGTTGAGGCTACGTTACACAAAAGGATGCAGGAATAATTATTACAAAAATAACTTCAATAATGGAACACACCAAGAAATATGTTCTTCAAACAAGGATAAAACGAAAATTTCTTTCAACTTCGGAATAGAAATAAAAGGAACAAAAGACATTTATCAAATATTAGTGAGGGAGCACCGAATTTAACGAGTGGCACTCCAATTTAGCTAAAATCAGGTTTTACATAATTTATCTAAAATCAGGTTCTACATAATTTCCATTACGTGTCCCTTTTTACAAACACACACACACACCTAAATGTACATCACATAAACACACATGCACATGTTATACACGTATAAACATATAAATGTGCATATCTATAAACACAGAAAATTTGGTAAACACCGTTCAGATGGTCATCCACATATAATTATGTCTCATTTCCCGAAATCCAGGGAAACTGAATATTTACCAAAGCGGTTGCAAACTTCCCATTTTCTATGACTAGGCGGCTCAGCTGGAGACCAAACGGACGCTGGCTCCTAGGCTCTTCCCTTGCCTAGATATTTCTCTCCTATACTAGAAATTTCTAAAACTCGGAAACATCCAACATTTTGGACAACAAAGACAACCCCCCCCCCAAAAAAAAAATAGTAACAGTAATAATTAAATTTAATCATTATAATAATAACATAGAATAAAAAAGTTCCATCACAGTATTCCTTGTGTGTGTGTGTGTGTGTGTGTGTGTGTGTGTGTGTGTGTGTGTGTGTGTGTGTGTGTGCGCGCGCGCGCGCGGCTCTCCCGGACAGTTCCCGACCACATCACGGCGATGCCATCTTTCCTCAAAGTCTTCTTAATCCCAAAGACCCAAAATGGAAGAACAATAAGCCCATGTCCTCCCTTTACCTCTCTCTCTCTTACACACACACACACATGTACTTTTAGCACTGAAGACGAAATATACGAAAGCGCTCTGCTTCGTT
>NC_134797.1:15155884-15183384 GCF_046742065.1 Oratosquilla oratoria | reverse complement strand
CCTCCCCACCTCTTCCTCGGCTCCATTTCTTTTCTTTCCTCATCCCCATCGACGCCTCATCAATCACGAAGTGTCAAGTCCCCGCAAACTCTAATCCCCCAGGCGCGGCGTTCCTGCGGGAGACGCAGAAAGAGGAGGAGGAGGAGGAGGAGGAGGAGGAGGAAGAGGAGGAGGAGGAAGAGGAGGAGGAAGAGGAGGAGGAGGAAGAGGAGGAGGAGGAGGAGGAAAGGAGGTAGTTTTTGTCCCAAGCAAAACTTTACTGACTACTTTTAACCTGGTCATGTTAATAATCTCACAAATGCACAGGATTTCCACACGCACGCAAACACATACTTAGAGCATGTTTTCTTGAAACGAAGAAATATATACCCAGCGGCAGAGTTGCAGGAGCAGAAAACTTTGGCAAATTACATCTCTAGGGCGCGAAGAGAAGTTGTAAAGCAAGAGATTACAAGTTCGCATCTTGGAGGTACTGTCCACTTTATTTTCAAAATGTAAACTTGAAATCTTGTTTCAAGGCTTTTTCGCTTCTCTGTGGAAATACAATATACAGGAGAGCCGTGTTCTCTTCATTTGTTTTCCTAAGAGGAGATTATTTGTGTGTGTGTGTGTGTGTGTGTGTGTGTGTGTGTGTGTGTGTGTGTGTGTGTGTGTGTAATCGTACAAAATTGCCTTCCCCCCTTATAAGTGTGACTAAATCAAAACGAACATCAAGACCCATACATAAACAAACACAATATTATATATATATATATTATATATATATAAATATATATATATATTGGCGCATTTTCCCCTGTTGTGGTAGTTTCCATATTATCTCACATCGACAATGCATAATTACATTCATATTATTAAACAAGTAGTATACATACTTACATACACTATAATATACAATACTCCAATTACGCAGACTAACACACAGACACATGAAAATCACGAGTACACTTTTGTTACTCAATTCTTGGTAATGCTGGGCAATTTCATTCATTCAATTGAAAAAAAACATTCTGTCCCCAAAGCGTTAAAGTTAACCCAACTTGATTACCTCGTTCGCGTGGGCCGTTATCTTTCATACTTACTCTTGCGTGGTTTTATTCAGCTGAGGGAAAACCCACTCACTACACAAGTCTAGTGTTGCTGAATTTCAGGAATTTCAGGTTGAGTGTTGCTGAAACTTCAGGGGCGACGTCTGAATACATGCCTCCGTGTCTAATCGTCTTACCCGTCCTTAACTACATTTCTTATCTAATTCGAGACCGGTCTCGTACAGAGAGAGAGAGAGAGAGAGAGAGAGAGAGAGAGAGAGAGAGAGAGAGAGAGAGAGAGAGAGAGAGAGAGAGAGAGCGCAGCGCCGCACTAAGCCACCCAGGGAATTTACTTATTAATTATATTTTTTCATGCACAAGCTGACGCAGAGGCAACGAAACATTATTAATATCACCCTCCTTCTTCCTCCCATTGTTAAGTCCAGCCTTGATGCTCCACTGCAGTGCCCCCTACCTATCCCCTGTGGGGCGTTACAGCTTTTGTTACACACTGTGTATGGGAAGGGGGGGGGGGTAATACAACAACAATTACTTCCCGTCACTCTGCCGCCAGGTGATTTTATTCATCTCAGTGGCATCCCATCCCGACAAACACAACACTTGGTAGCAGAGTTAAATCCATTCTGTTCCGACATCTCACGTTGGCCACCTGCTCCCATAATTCCAAGCGGCGGTCGCAATTCTGCTAGCGAACAGTTTCCGTCGAGAACTTGCTCAGTCCGTGGCCGAAGTCGCATCTGCATGTGTCGGTCACCAAGTTGCGGTCGCTGGAATTAATCCTGCCGTGACCGCGACCGTATCGCCTTGCTCGGTCTTTCAGGCCCTGAAGCGAGCATACTCAAGCCCTGAAACGAGCATATTCAAACCCTGAAGCAAGCATACTTAAACCCTGAAGCGAGCATACTCAGGTCCTGAAGCGAGCATACTCATGTCCAGAAGCGAGCATACTCATGTCCTGAAAGCGAGCATACTCAGGTCCTGAAGTGAGCATACTCAATCCCTGAATCGAGCACACTCAAACCCTGAAGCGAGCATACTCAAGCCTTGACGCGAGCATACTCAAACCCTGAAGCGACCATACTCAAACCCTGACGCGAGCATACTCAAACCCTGAAGCGAGCATACTCAGGTCCTGAAGCGAGCACACTCCCGCCATACGTCTTCTTGACTCTCCCGAGCGCAAGAACAGGAGGAAGAACAAAACGAAGAACAAGAACACGCGGTGATAATGGTGGTTGGTTGTGGTTGGTGGTGGTACTGGTGGTAGTCTTGGTAGTGGCAATGTTGTTGGTTGTGGCTGGTGGTGGTAGTTTTGGTAGTGGCAATGTTGTTGTTGTTGGTAGTTATGATGGTAGTTTTGGCTGTGGCAATGTTGTTGCTGTTGGTACTGGTGGTAGTTTTGGTAGTGGCAATGTTGTTGGTATTGGTACTGGTGATAGTTTTGGTAGTGGCAATGTTGTTGGTGGTGGTAATAGTGGTAGTTTTGGTAGTGGCAATGTTGTTGGTGGTGGTAATGGTGGTAGTTTTGGTAGTGGCAATGTTGTTGGTGTTTGTGGTGGTAGTTTTAGTAGTGGCAATGTTGTTGGTGTTGGTGGTGGTAGTTTTGGCAGTGGCAATGTTGTTGGTGGTGGTATTGGTGGTAGTTTTAGTAGGGGCAATGTTGTTGCTGTTGGTGGTGGTAGTGAAAGCAGCGGTGACGAAGTTCGATTTCTCTCTGAAACTCGATCTAAGGTTCGAACTCGATTTAACCTTGGCATTCTCCAGACTTGGAAGTCGCCCCCCCCCCGACTCCCCCTTTTCACCCTCACTCCTCCTACTCCTCCTCCTCCTTCCCTCCACATTCAAGACTTTGGAGATTTCCTTGAGACCCATTCCCTCCCATTTCCTTCCGTTCATACGCTTGGCCTTGAGGGCTGACCGCCTTGGATGGACCGTAAGGTCTGTGGTTCTTCCACCCAAGGTCCGTATCTTCATATTATCCCTTTCTCCCTTTTTGTTTTCAATGAAAAAATTAAATCAAAAAATAAAATATTTAAACAAATATTTTGTTTTAATATCGAGTCAAAATGTCAAACTTGGGTGAAGAGAACGTTGTTGTGCTTTCTTTGTGGATTTTCACGGTATTAAGAAGAAGCGAGCATAAACATATATACAACACGAGAGGCTCCTTGTGTAGCTAAAGCGCAAAGTTTACAAAGAGTGTCTAAGCCCAGCTACGATCTACAATTAACTCAAACAAGGTTCTAGCAGTGATCACGGGTTCCATGGAATATTCTTTGCTGATTCCCCTCGTCTACGCTTTCCTTCATACCATCTTTAGTTTATTATCTATATTTTCTTTTAATTTCTCTCATTCACGCTTTAGTAACTCTTCTTTCTTCCTCCCTCTCAACTCTGAACCAACAAATGCAGACGACAGTGCCACCTAATCCAGCAACTTTTAACAAATCAAGTTTTGTACTTTTTTCCCTTGGGTGGGAAGATGGGCTATAAGACTTGATCATAGTTAACACAAATTTTCATGACTTAAGCCTCATTTTTTAACTTTTTAGAACACTCCTCCATCTTCCTAGATGAATATTTACAGGAGTCAACTAACGCTGTAAGCAACTTACTGTATTACTGTAGCCTCAATTACCCTTATATAGGGACTGAGGGGAGTCAAGTAGGGTCGAGGGGTGAAGAAGGGTGGTGAGGGGTCTTGTTCTGGCCTGCTCTTCAGTGTAGGGGAGGCTGGACCCGACACAGAGAGAGAGAGAGAGAGAGAGAGAGAGAGAGAGAGAGAGAGAGAGAGAGAGAGAGAGAGAGAGAGAGAGAGAGAGAGAGAGAGAGAGAGAGAGAGAATTTTTTTTTTTGCCTCGACTCTTCTTGGAAGAAATCCCCCCCCCCAAAAAAAAAGTGGGGAGGCTGAGGCTAGTTCCCTCGCTCTACTTCCGCTAATCTCCCTTTAAGATACGCAGGGAACACGGTGACAGTAGCCTTGTCCACCACCACCACGTCACAGGGTGAACTATAGTGCTGTACTCTCTTTTTTTCATTCATATTAATCGACCAATGGCTCCCCTCAAGGTGGGCACCCAAGTATATTCCTTTTTTTTTCTATCATTATCATTATTATTATTATAATTATCATTATTCTTTAACCATAAATAAATCCACCTATCACTACTAACAAAGTCCTAAACCTTAGTTCAGTTTGGGAAAAGGATCAGTTTGTAGTATAATTTACTCCTAACAGGTGATTTCTAGGAAGTCTATTAAAAAGGATTTATACGGAAACGTTGCCTTCATGCATTGATAAAGGCACTTGTTCGAATCTGGGTCACTGGATTTCCCATTTCTTGGAAAATAACTAGGAAAAATGAGGATAATTTCATCATTCGACATGGGCGTCCAGGCCACGGCTCGGCCAGATGTGCGAGAGAATAAATAAATAAAAAATAAATAAATAAAATAAATAAATAAATAAAATGAAATAATAAATAAGCAAAATAAATAAATAAATAATAATAATAAATAAAATAAAAATAAAATAAATAAAAAAATTCAATAATAATAAAATAAAACAAGATAAAACAAATTCAATAATAAAAAAAAAATATATATATATATATATATATATATATATATATATATGTATATATGGCTGCATAAGTCAAATTCAATTTTACACGCAGACGGTACATAGCCCATTCATTTGACTCCTGAAAGTGTGGCCCATGGTTCGATAGGAGGTAAGGAGCTTACACCAGGAGGCGCGTAGCTGCAGCCGAAGCAGTCACCTTTGCCCTATGCACTTGAACTGCTGGAAATCGGACAGGCGTGCGGGATTCGAACTCACAGCACACTTCCGATTGCGCCATTAATGCTCTCAAGTTTCGATAAGCAACTAAATAATCGAATAAACGAATAAATAAGTAAGGAAAGGAAGAACATGATAATCGAATAAGCAAAAATACATAAATAAATACAGGAAGGATGAAATGCGTGCGAGGCAAGGTCTTGCTCACGTGTCTTCGGTTACACGCAGGGAAGCGTGTTCTAATTGCTCCGGCGGTGAGATTTTCATGAGAAGCTGAGGAAAGAAACATTTCTTCACACATTTTCCTTGACAGAGTCTCGCTCCAATTACGTGGAATGATTACGGGAGAGTAAAATGTATTATCTAATTCCATGGAGATGATTTTTATTTTTTAATCACATACCACTGTGATTGTAATTTTTTTTTAATACAAAAAAGTGATTAATAAGACATGAAGGAATGCTGGAAACTCTTTAAAACAGATATAATATTTCTTACAACTCCACTTCCTGTGTAGCGGAAGCTCAAAGTTTACAAACAGTGTCTAAGTCCAGCTACGATCTACGATTAACTCAAACAAGGTTCTAGCAGTGATCACGGGTTCCATGGATTATTCTTAGCACATTTCCCTCGCCTGGGCTTTCGTTGATGTCATCTTTAGTGTATTATCTGTATTTTATTTTAATTTCTCTCATTCACGCTTCGGCAACTCTTAAAAGTGCCACCTGAGGGGAGGACGATCGGCACTTGGCACCTTCAAGGTACAAAAAGAGTAAAATTTTGGTCTTCGGCAACCCCACCCCGACATCCACCGTGGATGTCGGGGTGGGGTTGGTGGGTAGGTGGATGATCCACCTATCCACCCACCCACTTCCCACGCTCTTCCTGTTCGTCCCAAAAATTCACCTGAGCAAACCGAAGTCATGTGGAGCACAATGACTTCTGGAATATCAAGGTTTCTTTCCTCATCTTCTCTTTCTCTATTGCTATTATTTTTTAACCCATTCAACTCCGATGACAAGATTCTTGTCATTTGGTCAAATAAAACAAAAAATCATAAAACACCAAAATGTTTGATCAAACACCAGAAAAATATGACGTCAGTAGTCCTCGCTTCGCTCGCGAGCGAAGCGAGGACTGACGTCATATTTTTCTGGTGTTTGATCAAACATTTTGGTGTTTTATGATTTTTTGTTTTATTTGACCAAATGACAAGAATCTTGTCATCGGAGTTGAATGGGTTAATAATTGTTCTTCAGAACTTGGTGACTGCGGGGCCCCTCTTTTGCTTTTTGGGTGACTACATAGTATGATTAGGTTCTGAAACGCCTTATTCAAACCCCTTCCCAGTGAAACTATCCTTTGCAAGAGTCTCTACTCTCTATCACTAATAGTTTTCCACCTATGACTTGGAACAGAAATAGAATATATATATATATTGCAGAAACCACAGGGAAACTAAAGTCGGAATACTAAACGTTTATTACATCCTCAGACGAAAACGTTGACTTTATTTTCCTTGTGGTTTCTGCAATATTATTTAGTTACGCGTTATTGTGATTATTTTTGCGATATATATGTACATCATATTGTGGGGGACGACAATCACAAAGTTAACAATGCCATCGTACTATTTCTTCACCCTTTCACAATACCTTAATATACTTTACTCTAACAAAGCGATTATATTCAACTTAAGACTTCCGTGCTAACTCATCTTAGTGAACGGGTCAAAGGGAACAAACTTCATCCCTGTGCAATTTGCAACTTAATCCAATTACACAGGACTTCTGTAATTCATGCAACACACTGACCCACTCACGCCCAACTTCACGCCCACTTCAAATGGGCGTCCCTTCCGATTGTTATACTTTATAAGAGCTGTCTGGAGACAATATTTATTCAGGCGTGTGTGCGTGTGTGTGTGTGTGTGTGTGTGTGTGTGTGTGTGTGTGTGTGTGTGTGTGTGCCCTCCAAGGTGTTTACTCTGGATGCCGTCAGACGATTTTATTCACGTTGTGACCCTTTCAACGGTGAAAGAATCCTTGTTTAACGACTTCCGGAGTAATACTTTTGTCTGTTTTATATTTTTATTTATAAATTTATCTACTTGTTTTTACAATGGTTTCAGCACAAGCACTCCATTAGTTTAAGGTCTCAATATTATGAAGTGAAGTTGTAAAAACTAGATACATACTAACTCAAGAGATAGGACTGACAGAGAGAGAGAGAGAGAGAGAGAGGGGGGGGGGTAGAGAGAGAGAGAGAGAGAGCCGGTCAATCAATGGGAGGTAATAAAACATTCCACTGGGGGGGGGGGGTAATCAATTATCAGACTTCCTGAACGACTCCCCACTGGGGGGGGGGGAGTCTCTTCAATCGTAACAACCCCCCACAAATGCCCTTGTTGCACTCAGTCAGCAATTCGAGACCAACAAAACCTACATCTGGCTCTTCCTAGCCAAACCTCAACATTGTATTTTTTTCTGTAGTTTATGTCTACTACGATTTTACATTACTATTACATCAAAACTGATGTTGTTTTTGTGATGTCATTATTTCTTTTTCAAGCCATCGTTTTCATCAAGCGAGTTCTAGATATTTTGGATAGCATTACTATTATCATTACTTGTACTACTATCATTTAACCCATTCAACTCCGATGACAAGATGTCTTGTCATTTGGTCAAATAAAACAAAAAATCATAAAACACCAAAATGTTTGATCAAACACCAGAAAAATATGACGTCAATCCTCGCTTCGCTCGCAGCGAAGCGAGGACTGACGTCATATTTTTCTGGTGTTTGATCAAACATTTTGGTGTTTTATGATTTTTTGTTTTATTTGACCAAATGACAAGACATCTTGTCATCGGAGTTGAATGGGTTAATCCCCGCATTTTCCATAAATCCCTCTGTATTATAACAAAAACAATAATTATAATACCAACAAAAACAATAATTATAATAACAACAAAAGCAATAATTATAATAATAACAATAATACCGTCAATAAATACAATTTCTATAGTTAATATATTTTCCATTTATTTGTATCGAAGCAGACCCGCGGCGAGTTCTCAGCTGACAATTCTTAGGCCCAATCAAAAATTGGGGAGGGTGTCTCCTTTCAACTGAATAAAATCTTCTGGCGTCAGCCAGTACAAGACGTATTTGAAAAAGTGCCCTTTTTTTTTTTTTTAAGCCTATTCAGTTTATGGCACTGGGAGCCATTAAACCATTTGAAATTTTTGTATATGTAAATAAATAAATAATAAATAAACCGAAAATAAGATTAACAAATAAGTAAAAAAGATAATAAGATAATAAACAAATATTCAGTTTATGGCACTGGGAGCCATTAAAACACTTGAAAATTTTGGATAAATATGTACATACATATACATGTATGTGTATATGTATTTACATAAATATGTAAATAAATAAATAAATAAATAATAAACCGAAAAATAATATAAACAAATAAGTAAAAAAAAATAAACAAATAAGATAATAAACAAATATACGAATACCTAAATGAATACCAAGTCTGGCACAGCTGGCGAAAAGAAGGTCAAACCGTTTATTTTGAACTGCCGATTACTTTTTTTTTTTTTTAATCGTTCCTCATTAAAAGCCACTATTCTCCTTAAGAACACCAACTGCCCCACATTCAGCAAAGGCTACAAGCAAACAAACAGGCTATAACCGGCCCGAAACGATCGCTTGGCGAGAAAACGCCCGGCGTTGGTCATTACGACTATCACGATCTAACACACTTCCTGTCATCAAAACGTTTATTCTTTCTAACGATATTATTGACGAGGCTGTAATCATATGACAAATTGGATTAAATCCCTCAATACATTATCAAATATAAAAATATATCATTCAACAATAACATAACTGATATAAAGAACATGACTATCACTGTGCTATACAATATACTTTCGCTAATGAGTATATATCTATATACACAGCTCCCTTAAACTTATGTATGTTTATACACCAAACTGCATCAATACACCAACACCAAAATATGTATTTTTACACTTCTGGGTCTGGATCGGGTGACCGCAATAGTAAGTTTAAACATGCACTTAGAAAACGCCTATGACTGGGTTGTTTACTTAATACAAGAGACAACGCACACTCGGCTCGGGGGTCCATTAACATAATTACTGGTACAATGCAAATGTATCATTATGATACACAGAATCCTTTAGAAAACGCATTACGAGGCCACTCGCCCTACTACGAAAAGCCACAATAATGGAGCCATTATGGGCCACAATGGACCGACTGATTGCCCACTATAGCGAGGGAATGGCTCTCCTCGGCCGTCGGGGCGGGGAGGACCAGATCGTATGGAGTTATCATGTAAGCAAATAAACCCCTTAGCTTTTTGATGATGCAATGACTAACCGGGGGTGGAAGAGGGGAAGAGGGTAAGGAGGGGGAGAGGAGGAGGAGGAGGAGGAGGAGGCGAATGAACACGGTCTCGAGTTACGCCACACATATCCCCGAGTTACGCCTGATACACTACCAAGTACGGCACAGACGGTCTCGAGTTACGCCATAGAAACCCCCGAGTTACGTCACAGATGCACCCGAGTTAACCCAAAACACTTCCGAGTTATGTTAGAGACGCTCGAATTACGCCGGAACCATCCCGAGTTTCGATGGAAATCAGGATACCTCTAGTTACGTTAAAACAGTCGAGTTACGCCGGAAAAATTCCTGGATTACGTCGGAAACACTCCCAAGTTATGTCAGCGATACTCTGAAGTGCATAACGAACTCGAGCATGGATAAGTCCAAACCACCATTTACAGTTCGCAATTCCATACACCAATTATAATATATATATATATATATATAGAAAATAAATAAAATAAAATAAATAAAAATAAAGTAAATGAAAATAGAAATAAAATAAATAAAAATATAATAATATTAATAATAATAATAATAAAGAAAACATCATACGCCAAAACCAAACCATCACAGAGAAAAACAAGAGAGAGAGAGAGAGAGAGAGAGAGAGAGAGAGAGAGAGAGAGAGAGAGAGAGGGGGGGGGGAGGGAGGGCAAATGAACACCGCTTTAGGTGCCCCTCCACATATGCCACACCACTCCTTCCACCTCTTCCCTCCCTTCCTCATCCAGCCCTTCAACCGTCCCTTCGCAACCAACATTTCCATGACCTGTATTAGGCGGACCGAGCGCCGGCCGCTCTCCCTACTTGCAATTTATTCCTAGGTGCAATTTATTCCACACTACAATTAATTTCGCAACCGTATCGTAATTTCGAGCAACCATAAATTTGAACCTCCACCTACGGGATTCCTCCTCTTCTTCTCTTCCACTCCCTATGTAACTCGGCAACTCCACCAACAACAAAAACATAATACATCCCGGGAGAAACGTACGTGAGAGAGATTGAACGAGTGAGAGACAGAATGAAAGAACGTGAGATAAAAAGAGAAAGAGACGGGGTGAGAGAGAGAATGAAATGGACGGAGGGAGGAAAGAGAGGAGGAAAGAGAGAGGGAGAGAGAGAGAGATTCGGCCTCAAGCAATATACCAGACAGCCATGTTTCTGCGTGTGACAGTGACACTGTACCGCTAGACGCTGTGCGTGCGCGAGATTCGAACAAAGACTCTACAGAACTATTTTCCCCCAAAAACGTGCCTGATGCGTCCAATCATATTTCGTGGCTCAAGTATGTTCGTATGATTGATGTTGTCATATAGAGTCGTGCCGTACGTGTTGGTATGTATTTATGTTGGTGGTGATGTCACAGTTGGTAGTGTATGGCTGATGTTGCTACTGGTGGTAGTCGGTGATGGTGTCGGTGGCAGTAATAATCTTGGTGGTGGTTGTTACAAAGGATTACAAAGGCGGTGCATGCCGACAGGAGACCTTTTGGTCCATATCTAGGTCGGATGCGAGAAAAAAAAATCATAATAATAATAAATTAATGATGATGTCACAGTTGGTAGTGTATGTCTGATGTTGTTACTGGTGGTGGTAGTCGGTGATGGTCTAGGTGGCAGTAATAATGTTGTTCCTGATGCCTTCTTGGTGGTGGTGGTTGTTTGTGATGATACTAATGGTGGACTGTGGTCGTTATTGTTGATGCTGCTGATGCTACTGCCTCTACTGTTGGTGGTGCTGAATGGAATAGCATTGTTATTGTTTGTATCATCATCGTTGTTGATGTTGTTGTTGTTGTTGGTGGTGGTGGTGGTGGTGGTGTTGGTGCTGGCCCCGTGCTCTCCTGAAACTTCGTCAAAGACAGCTGAAGCTTCCCTGCGACCAAGCAAGCGACCTGTTCCTCGTCGCAGACAAAGCAAACTAATTTCCGGCGCTGTAGGTGGAGGTGGTTGTGACGGTGAGAGGACGAGAGAGAGAGAGAGAGAGAGAGAGAGAGAGAGAGAGAGAGAGAGAGAGAGAGAGAGAGAGAGAGAGAGAGAGAGAGAGAGAGAGAGAGACCCAACGCGACTCTTGGTCAAGGATGTCTGAACATTTCCCACATGACGGCGTCGTGTCGCGTCACGTCACACTACTTTTTTTTTTTTTTTTTTGTCTGTCACTGACCACGGTTTCGGTGGGAGGGTCGTCTCCCACACGAACAAGACCATCTGACGTATTAGCTAGCATAAAATTTGCAAAGTAAGGCATCAGGTTGAAGACGTTAGTCTTTACTGCCGTATGGCAGAAATGAGATGCAATTCCCCGTCGCAATGTTTTGGAAAATTACTCCCCACGTGGGTGATTTTTAGCGTGATAGACTTCATAACCAAGGCCACGGCACTTGGAGGGAGGGAAGGAGGGGATAGAAGGAGGAAAGAGATAAAAAGGAGGGAGAGAGGGAGAGAGGGAGAGAGGGAGAGAGGGAGGGAGTGAAGGGTGCAAGGGAAAGACGGAAAAAAGCGGAGAGGTAGTTATAAAGATTAAAAAAAAAGAAAGAAAAAATAATAATAATAATAAACTAATAATAATACTAATAATAATATATATATATGATACTAGAAACAACTATTTCAATTTAGAGTTGATGCGCACGCGCGTGTGTGCATATTTGTGTATGTGTATGTGTGTGTGTGCGTTTGTGTGTGTGCGTTTGTGTTTGAGTGTGTGTGTGTGTGTGTGTACACACCGCTCTGACAAACAAGGGGTTAATCCGAGACATCAAATTCGACGAGATAAGATCTAATCCCCTAATCCGCCTTTCCGTACCAGGACGTACTAAAGTTGGGCCGACGCCAAACGACTCTATTCAGATCAGAAGGACCCCTGGGCACATGTAAGGGCTTCAAAATTGCATTCGTTAACCTTTTCCCTTCAGAATTTTTTTGTCTAACGCCAGGCGATTTACTTCAGTACACGAGCCCCCTGGGTATGCTGATGACCCCTTCTGTTAACATCTCTATATTCAACGTAGCTGCCCATCTCCCTTCGATGCCTAGCGTGTACACGCGCGCACGCACACATTTGCTACAACGTGGTAGTCTCGACGATAAGAGTTTCCCTAGCACTTCCATACAGTGGTACTTTTATTCTGGTTCCCGTCAGGTGATTTTATTCCTCTCCCTGGCACCCCCTGGGCGCCGCATGGGGTATCGCCCCTTTCGATACCTCCCTTCCGTACTGGGTGGGGCTGTTCCCTTTCGTCTCCTTGTCGTCAAGATATTCTATTCCCCTCAACTGCGAAGACAACAGAGTAATTCTCCACTTTGCTCTGCCTCAAAGCGAAATAAAAGCGGGCGACTATAGCCAGAACACAATTATTCAAGTTCTCACGACACTTCCATGCGTCCCCCCGAAGCAGTCTCTGATGAATTTCGTTCGAACAGTCGCCAAACGATCTTATTCATTGTACAGGTGAATTTTTGAGGATATTCGAACCTGACCCAAATTACATAATCAATATGCAATTACATATTCTATTAATGTTGCATTAATACAACTTCTTTGACAAAATATAATAAAATAGCCTAATTGTAAGGAACCTCCTCTATGTAAAAATGTAACATAAAAACGGAAGATAAACTAGCAGAATCCAAATGTGTCAGTTCCCAAAATACATAATCACTATGCAATTACATATTCCATTACTGTAGCATTAATACAACTTCTTTGATAAAATATAATAAAATAGCTTAATTGTAAGGAACCTCCTCTATATAAAAATGTAACATAACGGGAGATAAACTAGCAGGATCCAAAGGTGTCAGAGTTCAAGCCGGGGTGACGGTAATGGCACGGAATCGCATGAGTGCAATACGAGTAAAAAAAAAAAAAAAAAAAAAAAAAAAAAAAAAAAAAAAAAAAAAAAAAAAAAAAAATAAAAAAAAAAAATCCAAGGATGTACTTTCGCTTCTAAAACACGTGTCAATCAAGAGTTCAAGGCTTTTCCTCTCCGGCCCACTTGCCAAGTTTGGGATCTTGTTCCGCAAAATAGTACCTCAATAATACTTAATACTATGCAATCGGAAACGTATACGCACATCCACGACTCGCGTACTTGTAATAGCATCCCCCACTTCCCGTTCTGTTAAGAGAAACATTTCCTTTTCTCTCTCTCTCTTTATTTCTTCTTCTTTTCCGGGACGTCTCTGTCTGCTGCCAGTCACATCCGGTCCTGTGACTGGAACGACGCGACACAAAACACGTCGTGCCATGTCAGGTAATTAAACCAACCACAGCAACTCTCTCTCTTTTTCTTGCGCCGTTTGTCATCACTTCTCTCTCCGACAAAACTGTCGAAACGTTATTTCTACCCACGACTTCGACATTACCACCTCCTCCATCCACTACAACGATAATCGCACTCTACCACCACCGCAATACCTACCACCCTTACCACCACCACAACCACAATCGTCACCGTTTTCTACACCACTGACAGGTACAGATTCTCCTCCTTAGATGGAGGGTATCTTTGTCACAAACAAGCAATCAATGCCGACGACTTTTGCCAAGCCTCTCAGGCACTTTCACCAAAGACGTAAACACTGCACCCCGCCCCCCGATCAGCTGATCGAAGCCCTTAGACCACTTCAATACGGTGACGCCACGCTAAGGTTACACGCTAGTTAACACCGCCAGACGATTCTACTATACCCAGGATGGAGGAGCGTCACTCAGATTATCTCTACTCGCACGTTCAATTCGGTGACACCATCTACGATTTTTATTCTGGCTAATGGCGACAGACGGTTTCTTCTCTACGCGGAGGAGCGTTGCTGTATTGAAGCGGGTAAATATCGAGCCATGTCTGCCTTTTCGCTTACCCATTGGGGTAATTACTGTGGAGGCCTCTCCATGTGGGATGAGTGAGAGGGGGGGAGGGGGAAGGGGAGGAAATGGGGTAGATTGGAGGAGGAAATGGCATAGAAGAGGTTGAGGAATAAAAGGAAAAGGAACAAAAGGTGTAGGAGGAAAAGAAGAAGTAAGTGCAAGTAACAGAAGTAGAAGTAGTAGTAGTAGCAGTAGTAGCAGTAGTAGTAGTGGTAGTAGAGGTAGTAGGATAAATGAACTTTTGTATTAGGCACTATTAAAAAATAAATAGATAAATAAAAGGGTCGTCGACCACAGTCATTGGCGGGATAGGGGCCAATGAACTGTGTCTGTGGGAGACAGATCCTGCTGCTTCCACCACACAGTTCCACGAGGATGGGGGTCGTAATTAATAATAATAATAATAATGATAATAATAATAAAAAGTAGTAGTAGTGGTAGTAGAAGTAGAAGTAGCAGTGGTGGTAATATGAGGACGAGAAAGTAGAGGATAGGGAATGGAGTATGAACAGAAAGGACAGACATGAGTACAGCGAGAAGATAAACAGTTTGAAATCCTACTGATATCATCCTCCCTGTCCTTGTAGTCCTCCTCCTCCTCCTCCTTCTCCTCGTCGTCCACGATCCCGCCTACCCACAACAACCCACAAGTCAAGTCCCGAAGGGAATCGAATCCCGATATTTTGCCGAAGGAAGCAAAAATATATTCCTTATTAATAACGCTTGCCTATTCACAGCGTAGATGAAAGCCGGACTTGGGGGGGGGGCGGAGGTGAGGGGATAGAAGAGAGGGGAGAAGAGATGGGATGAAGGGAGAGCGGGGTGAAGGGAGAGGGGAGAAGAGGGGGGAAGAATGGAGAGGAAGGGAGAGGGGAGAAGAGGGGAGTAGAGTGAGGGGAATGGGGAAGGGAAGAGAGAGGATAGAGAGGAAGGGAAGTGGGGAGATAAGAAGAGAGAAGGGGAGGGGCGTAAGGATAGGGAAGAGAGTGATGACGGAGGGAATAGGGGATAGGAATGGAGTGAGGACGGGAGGGGAGATGAAAAGGGGACAATATCAAGGGAGAGGAGGGGAAAGTGAAGGGGAAGGTTGGAGAGGCGAGAGGGACTACGAGAAAGCGAGGGGGAGAGGGGAAAAGGAAAAAGAAAAGGGGAGGAGGAAGGGGGAAAGGGGAGATTGAAAAGGGGAGAGTAAGGCTGGGGAGTGAAATAGAAATGGAAAGGGAGATTGGAATGTGAGAGTGGAAGGGGAGAATAGACACACACACACACACACACACACACACAGAGAGAGAGAGAGAGAGAGAGAGAGAGAGAGAGAGAGAGAGAGAGAGAGAGAGAGAATTGAAATTCATTTTCGCCCCCCCCCCTGGCATTCCTTGATCGACTGACCATAACGAATCAAAATGCCTTCGTTGACTGGATCATATCAGCGAGGGGGCACAGACCCCCTACGACCTCCTATTCTGAAGTACTGAATACAAATATCCAGAAGAACATACGTACGTGCGTTACTTTATGTACGACCCCCCTACGACCTCCTATTCTGAAGTACTGAATGCATATATCAAGACGAACGAACGTTACGTTATGTACGACCCCCTACGACCTCCTATTCTGAAGTACTGAATACAAATATCAAGAAGAACATACGTACGTGCGTTACTTTATGTACGACCCCCTACGACCTCCTATTCTGAAGTACTGAATGCATATATCAAGACGAACGAACGTTACGTTATGTACGACCCCCTACGACCTCCTATTCTGAAGTACTGAATGCATATATCAAGACGAATGAACGTTACGTTATGTACGACCCCCTACGACCTCCTATTCTGAAGTACTGAATGCATATATCAAGACGAACGAACGTTACGTTATGTACGACCCCCTATTCTGAAGTACTGAATGCATATATCAAGACGAACGAACGTTACGTTATGTACGACCCCCTACGACCTCCTATTCTGAAGTAGTGAATTAAAATATAAAGAAGAACGTACATTACGTCCTGGTGCCTTACCGCTTCTCAAAGCCGATCCCCTTACATACCGGGTGATCCTTTTCCTTTTATTTTGGATGCCGCCAGGCTATTCTATTCATTTCCCGGTAGCAGAGAAACTGTAAAGTGTTGGGAACACGCCTTATCATTTAATCTTCAATTAAACATTCCGTCAGTAATTTAACCCTTTCCCTGGGGACGAGTTTACTCTACGCTGACTGAAATTTCCTGGCGGACGCAACAATAAAAACTAAAGCATGAAAAATCAGCGAGAGGGTCGAATAAAGACAATCCACCCCCCAAAAAATAACAAATAAATAAATAAATAGATAAAGAGTAAATAAACAAAGTAAAATTCTTCGCGTCTTTCCGCCTGCCATTCCAGTAACGTCAACAAGGGAACGCCATGCGATTCCATTCAGTGACTGAGGTTCACAGCAACACTTGGATTTGAGTTGTTTGCCTTCGGGTGCCTTGAGCTAATCCTGTTCCGAGAACTGGGTTAGAGGATGCTGGTCACGCGAGGAGAAGGATTAGCACCGGAAGATTAAGGATGCGAGAAGGAGGCGCTAGTCTTCGGGTCCGGGTGATGTCCGGTGGAGGATGGTCTTCCGGGATGGCTGGTCCCTCAGTTTGGGTTTAGTTCGGGTTCAAGTAGTCTTTGGGTTTGGTTCGGTTGGTCTCGGGTTTGGTTTTGTTGGACTCTGGGTTTGGTTCTGCTAGACTCTGGGTTTGGTTCTGGTGGACTCTGGGTTTGGTTGGTCGGTCTCCTGGTTTGGTTCTGCTGTTCTTCGGGTTTGGTTGGTCGACCTCCTGGTTTGGTTCTGTTGGACTCTGGGTTTGGTTCTGCTGGACTCTGGGTTTGGTTCGGTTGGTCTTTGGGTTTGGTTGGTCGGTCTCCTGGTTTGGTTCTGCTGGACTCTGGGTTTGGTTCTGTTGGTCTTCGGGTTTGGTTGGTCGGCCTCCTGGTTTGGTTCTGTTGGACTCTGAGTTTGGTTCTGCTAGACTCTGGTTTTGGTTCTGCTGGCCTTCGACTTTGGTTGGTTGGTCCCTGGTTTGGTTTGGTTGGACTCTGGTTCTGCTGGACTCTGCGATTGGTTCTGGTGGTCTTCGGGTTTGGTTGGTTGGTCTCCTGGTTTGGTTTGGTTCAGTTATTGTTTGGGTTTGGTTTGGTTGGCTTTTGGATTAGGTTCGGTCTTCGGGTTTAGTGGTTGGTCTTTTGAGTAAATTCGGTTTCCGATCAAAGATGGTTCTACTTAGTAAAGTTTCTCTCCAGGTTAAGTTTAAGAAGCTTCGGGTTAAGTTAGTTTTCGGGGTAGGTTGACCTCTGAGGGCTAAGAGCTGGGCATCCGAGTTAAATTGGATACCCCAGAGCCAACTGTGCTTGCCACCTGCGATGGAATACGCTGTCCAGCTGGGGCAAATGATCATTACCACCACTTTCTCCCCATTTTGGTCCTCGCCTTTAGTCTAATTTTAATTCTCCTCCTTATAAGTTTTGTGTAGTCAACATTCCAAAGGGCTTTAGTGACACCCCTAAGGACCAGAGTAGCATAATAATTTTCATTATTGGAGACCAATTTCCAGAGTTTACTGATAACTTTAACTTTTAGATCTCTTCTTCCCTGCTACCTTCCTTAAATATCCCTTTTACTAACTAGGACTCCATATCTCCGGGGTTTATGATTTCTATTTTTTTTTGGGGGGGGGGCGCAGAGGCCCATGAAAATGCCCCCAAAGATAGAAAAAAAAAGAAAGAAAAAAAAGCTGGTTATCGACAATTACTGTAAATGCAAATTCTCATCACCATCGTATCTATACTTCCCTCAAGTCTAAACGCATCTTCCCTTCCTTGCACCCACGACTTACAAAGGATTACAAAGGCGGAGCATACCGACAGGAGACATTTTGGTCCATAACTAGGTCGGATGCGAAAAAAATTAATAATGAAAAAATAAATAATCAAAAATCTAATATAAATAATAAATAAAATAAATAAATGCGTAGGTATAGTTAAATAATAAACAAAGAGGTAAATAGTAAATAATGCTGACATAACTAATAATAAATGTGAATCAAGCAAATATAAACAGACACATGATAACAAAACAAACAAACACTCTGTCCTTCCCTTCCTAGCTTCGTAGTTCTCTTCTTCCTCTTCCTTCTCCTCTACACCCAACTGTACCACAGCCCCGAGAGGAGGTTCCCCCCCCCATCCTCTTCACCCATAAACAATACTAAAAGCTGCAACTTCACCTATAACGGTTCCCCCCGCTCGCGTTTAAAGGACGACTCAGTGCCACTTCTCTGGCACTAAAGGGACCCAATCCCCAGTGCCACGATCGCATTAACACAACTTCACGATTACTGTCTTCAACCCGATGGGCCCTATACTTTGGCAAGAACCTAATACGGTTACCTCCCACACTAACACTTAAACTAGCCCCGAGGGAAAATAAAATAAAATAGATAATTAAAATACAAATAGAATATAGGTCTCCCGATGTTGATGGCTTAGAATTAAAGTGCACTGTGGTTGAAAAAAAAAAAAAAAAAAAAAAAAAAAAAAAAAAAAAAATCATATAATAAAAATTGTCTCAACATATATATATATATATATATATATATATATAAGATTGTCGTCAGATTTTATCTATTTGAAATAGGCCCCCTTCCACCCACCCACCCACCTCCGGACACTCATTGCGTAGGGAAGGAGGCAACCACAAACGTAACTCTTCAATACACTTTTCTTCTGGTGGTCACTTTCTTCTTCTGGGCTGAAGGGCAGCTGCAGGCACGTCACTGCGACAGAACGAGAGCAATTGCGACTCAGGAGGGGAGAAAATGAACAGAAAGGGGTCGAGGAGGAGGGAAACGAGGAAGGAATGTTACAAGAACGAAGGACAATAAAATCCACTTACCCAAGTGTTTACACAATTAAATAAACAAGTAAACAAATAAAATATTTTGGTTACACTGCACATAAATATATACTGTAAAGTTTCTCTCCCCTCCCTCACTCACATCACATTCACCCTTACATTCCCACCAAAAGCCCGTGGGAGTGATACTTCACTCCCGAAATTCAAAAAAAAAAAAAAAAAAAAAATACCCCTCCACCCCCCCCCCACCTCATCTCCTCAATGAGTCGTTCTCCATGCTGGTCCTCCAGATACTGTCGAGGTATGCTGGACATCTATCTGGTAGTCCTACTACAGTATATATCTGGTATCACAGACGCTGAGCTGAACACTTCCGTTGTAACACTTAGTAGAACGAGAAGAGCCTACGCCAGGGGGCGCGTTGCTACGGCCGAAGCCGTCACATTTACCCTACACTTGGACTGTTGGGGCAGGTAACAGTCACTGCTGGGGATCGGAGAAAAGCGCGGGACTCGAACCCATGACTAGGAAGATGCGAGGCCAGCGCGGTTAGTGTGACGCCTCCAGGAGACAATATTAAATAGGCTTGTTTTCACCAACGGCACCCAAGGCGAGGTAATTACTGCCCAGAAGAACTTCGAACGATTAAACAAAGACGGCGCCGCCGTCTGCAACAAATTACGATAATGGCGTGGCAGCGAACATAACACCCCCCCCCAAAAAAAAAAAAAAAAAAAAAAAAAAAAAAAAAAAAACGCAATTCCGAATACATCAGCTTAATGAGCCGAGGTGAAACATAGGGAGGAGCAGTGATAGCTAGATTAGTGTCGGGTACTAGTCATATTCATGTTAGAGGGAACAGTGGTACCAATAGCAGTAGTAGTTAGCACTGTTAATAGGAACGGTAACAGCAATGCTAGTAGTGCTAGTGATAGTTTTATTAACGATGGTGATAGCGCTGATGTTGAGAGCAGTGATAATAGCAATGGAACTGATGATGATAGTAATAATATAACTATTACTGTCGTATAAAAATAATGGCAACACCAAAGTCGAACTTGTAGAAGCAATAAACGGGAGGAGAAGCATTAAGAGCCCCCCCCTTCCCTCCCTCCCCCTCCTCCGTCTTTCCCCTCAGGAGTCTGCCTCGTTGCCATGGTTTCCACGCCTCTTCCCCTCCCAAGGAGCGCACATATTACTGCGGACATCTGAACCTGAATATATATAAATATATATAGATATCTATATATATATACATATATATCACAACTGACACCACAGTCGGAAGAAAGAAAAAGTTGAACAAGTTAATCTATATATTTCGATTGATAACTGCAATCCTCTTCTGTAGTGAAAAGTGGAAGGAGGATGCTATCTAAAATAGCAACCTATTACAAAGGAAAAGGAACTAGGGAAGGAGTAAATATCACTACCCTCACTCTCTAGTGACTTCAGGATGACCTGAGGTCGGGTCAGGGAGGGGGAAAGGATACCTGTTAACATTTTCTTTTGCAATGAATAATCCTGAGATTATGTTTGGAGTCCATTGACCCTTCGAAATGTTCATAGTAGGCACATAGTCTATTAAAGAGGATTCCACCATTTTCCTTCTCAAACCACGACCAGATTTGTGAATGAGTTCAGATTTGTCCCAATCCCTCCGATGATCTAAATTATTCACGTGTTGGAACACGGCTGAACTTTCTTGGCCATACTCGATTGATCTTTTATGCTCGTCCAACCTTGTCCTTAGGTCTCTCCCCGTCTGACCGATGTATGCTAGATTGCAATCTTTACACGGGAGTAAATCCCTGGGATATGATCTCCTTCCAACCTCTAATGAGCATTGACAAATTTTTTATTAATAGTATTCGGGTAAATATGAATTAAATTTACCTTATCTTTGGGAAGAAATTTGGACAAGAGAGTTCAGCCATAACAACATTGACACGTTCTGTTATCCCTGAGAACAAATGATCGAGATCGCTCATTCGGGTCCACTCTTACTAGACGGCACGTTCAGCAAAGTCAGACTTCCCCACACTGGCGAAGCGATAAGACGTTGTCCTAGCACCACCCTCTGTCTCTCTCGTACACGTCACCCAGTAAGGGTGGGCCGGGATCAACACCCTCCGCGTGAGCGTTCTCTCCTGAGGCACCGTGGCACTCGTCCCTCCGCGAGCAGTGCCAAAAGAAAGACACAAAAGGGAGGCGGACGTCATGCCTCCACTTCTTGGTGGCTAATTAGCCCTCGTCAAACTCTTGTTATTCATAGCTGGGGGAAGAAGATGAGATGGAGGAGGAGGAGGAGGAGGAGATCGGGATGATGATGATGATTAACAGGAGGAGGAGTACGAGGGGATCAGGATGACGGGGAAGGAGGATGAGGATGAGGGGAGGGGATGGTCGGGAGAAGGAAAAGAGGAGGCAGGATGAAAGGAAGATGGAGGAGGGCACAGAAGAGGAAGAAGATATAGAGGAGGGAAGAGGGGGACGGGAGGGAAGAGGGGGACGGGAGGGGAAAGGCGGAAAAGGAGTGAAGAGGAGGGAAGAATTGGAGAGAAGAGAAAGAGGACGAAAAGGAAGAGGGACACCCTAGTGTGGTGGATAGGCTTGAGAATCTTAATGACTACAAAAGCTATGTTCGATAGAGAGAAAATCTCTGCAGGGCCACCCATATCGAACAGGTTTTGTAAGAAAGATCAAACAAAGAGCATCTTACACACACAGTCGCAGGACCCACTGCTAACTGGCACGTCCCTGATGGCGAGCAGGGAAATTCCCCATAGATATATGGGGTACCGTCATAATGATGGCGTGGACCATTGGGCACCCTATATAGGGCTTCACCGAATATAATGAATATGGTGACACCAGAGAAATATCTCACCAGAAACTAGTTGGCAAGGAGGCGAGATTACTGCCAACCCCCTTCATAACCAATATGAATAGCACAAACAAAAACAAAACCGGGCGTTCCTGTTGGATATATTAATAACAATAAAATAAAATAAATTAGATATACAAATAAATAATTCCGTTATCAGAGGTCTTCCTTGGGTGCCCACGGCCCCCAAATAACCGGCAACGGCCTTCAATCCATCGCTCACGTCCGAGACTCTTATTTAATTTTAGTTCGTTCGATTGTCATAATGCTCATTCTGTGCAACGCTATTTTTGCAGGAAAATTAAATCCCGAGTTCTATTGACAAAGAAAAACCAATTTACCGAGCGGATTTGCAGAAGCTTTCAAGTTATCAACGGGATACCATTTCCGTTTTGGGAAATGGTTTTAAACTCCCCCAATGGGGTGAGAGACATATACATACAGAAGCGGAATGAACTCCCTTCGATGTTGCGACATAATAAGGCAAAGTTCTGTTTTCTCATGTAGTAACCTATACTTATGTATTACTGTTATCCACCTTCATGGAAACCACTTCTACAGTGGATAGAATCGTTGTGCATCCACTAATTACCATTAGTTTTCGGTCTATGGCTCCACTTGTTTGTGGGGGGGGGGGAGATTGTCTACGGACCCCAGAACCAAAGGGAACTATACCATTTGACAACTGCTCCGAAATTGCTTCACTAGCCCTCACTGGATACGTGAATAATATAAGCAATAATAAACAATAATATTATTAATAATAATGATAGTAATCATAATAATCACAATATTATTGTCAGTGGTTTGCTACTGACAACGAGTTCTCCCGTATGTGTGTGTGTGAGAGAGAGAGAGAGAGAGAGAGAGAGAGAGAGAGAGAGAGAGAGAGAGAGAGAAAGAGAGGCAAGGTGGGGCTGAGTGTGTTTGGACTTAGGACAAAACGGGGTCTCGCTCCCCCCCCACCCCCAGTTCACTTCCATCAGAATCAAAGTCTCAATTTTAGCCAGAATAAAATCTACAAAGTTCGTCACGACTCCACTCTCGCCTGCGGGACTCCTCTTATCTCCTCTCTTCCCTTCTTCTGCTCCTGATCAAATCTCTTCTCCAATGGCCCCCGGAAGCGTCTCTCCAACCCCCTCTCTCCCCTGTATTCAAGAAAAGACACCAATCACCTCAGAAGGAACATCAGTGGGATGGGGGGAGGGGAGAAAGAAAGAAAGAAAGAAAGAAAGAAAGTTTTGTGATGGAATATCATTCTTAAAAAAAAAAAAAAAAAAAAAAAAAAAAAAAAAAAAATAATAATAATAATAATAATAATAATAATAATAAAAAATCTAATATCACTTTCCTAGACGGATATATTTCAATTAATACTAGGATGATTACCACACATAACAAGAGAGAGAGAGAGAGAGAGAGAGAGAGAGAGAGAGAGAGAGAGAGAGAGAGAGAGAGAGAGAGCGCCGTGGTGATCTGGTGGCTTCAGTCCTGGACTCGAGCCCTGGGGTCAGCGAGTTCGAGTTCTCCAACCCCCGACAGCCTTCGCTTCTCCAAGGAACTGACACCCCCCCACCTCCCTCCCCCTCCGTCTTGCAATTTCTTCGGTCACTTTGTCCAACAATCGCTGAGGAAGGGAGCAATCTTGCACAGCCATGCAGTCAAAAGCAATGACGCTGGAAAGGAGAGGGGGAGGGGGGAGAGGAGGAGGAGGAGGAGGAGGAGGAGGAGGAGGAGGAAGAGATTTTGTGATTGCTGTGACCGAATACCTTCCTTTGCCAACCAGGTTCACAAACGACAGACAGACAGACAGACACACACACACACACACACACACACACACACACACACACAGAGAGAGAGAGAGAGAGAGAGAGAGAGAGAGAGAGAGAGAGAAAGAGAGAATGTGACCGTAATAATGTGGTCATCAATGCCTTGTGACGGGTGAGAGTTGGATCGGAACATGAAATCACGTCATTAAAGCGAAAACGAAACAGACGAAGAGGAAGACGAAGAAGACGAAGAGGAACACGAAGATGAAGAAGAAAAAGATTCAAATGGACCCCATCCAATTCTCTCCACATTTATTCATGTCACACAAGACACGAAAGCGGAAAGGCAATTTTTGGAAAGCATGCACGTGCTTCTATAGACACGAGCGACCATTTCTCTCTCTCCCTCTTTAAAAAAAGGCGGACGGGCGGGTTATGTCATCCCTCTGCATCTCTCTATCTCTTAAAAAAAGTCATCTTGGCCTCTTCCGGGACAAAGACCGTCTCAAGCTCCTGACGAAGATGACGGAGGATGAGGGTGAGGGTGATATGAAGGGGAACAAAGGAGAACGAGGGGTACAAGGCGGCAAGGGGAAGGGGAGACTGGACGGGGATTATGAAAGAGCACGGGAAGGATATGCAGAGGGGAAGAGAGAGAGATCTTTAGTCAGAATAAATAGTGGAAAGTTGATCACGAAAGGGCGAACGGGGAGGGGGAGAACATATGGGACAGACGGGAGGAGAGACGTGATAAGAAGGGGAGGAGGAGGAGGAGGAGGAAGAGGAGGAAGAGGAGGAGGAAGAGGAGGAGGAGGAGGAGGAGCGCAGAAGGAACGAATGAGGATCGAATGCCAAGAACAAAGATACTGGATGAGAGGGACAAATGACAAGAATCGCGAGGCCATGGGGACAATGAAGAGAGTGAGGGAAGAGAGTGGAGAGAAGAGAGTTAGGAAGAGAGTGAGGGAAGAGAGTGGAGAGAAGAGAGTGAAGAGAGGAGAGTGAGGGAAGAGAGTGGAGATAAGAGAGAAGGAAGAGGAGAGGGAGAGATGGAAAAACTGATGAGAGACAGGAAAGAGTGGTAAGGGTGGGGAGAAAGGGTAGAGAAAGAGAGGGAAGAGAGGGGAGAGAGGAGAGAAAGGGAAGAGAGGAAAAAGAGGGAAGAGAGAGGAGAGGGGCGACAGTGAAAAGAGGGGAAAGAGGGAAGAGAGAGCTGGTGGGGGAGGTACAGGATAAAGGCTGGAGTAAGGAATGAGAGGGATACGACGACAAAGGGGAAGGCCGTCAAGGAAGGCCGAAGAGGTGAGGACGAGGGACGAGGGACGAGGGACGATGGGGGGAGGGGGAGCAAGGAGTGCCTGAAGAGGAGAAAGGGTCGATGGGGGAGGGAGGTCAACAGGAATAAGGACAAGAATGGACGAAAGCGAGAGACAAGGAAAGACGATGGACGATGGGAAGGATGGACTGCGGGGGGGGGGGAGGAGAGGAGGAGGAGGAAGAGAGGAAATAAGATGATGTGGTGGATGTGGTGTCGATGGATGTGATAATGGATGTGGTGGTGAGGGATGTGGCGGTGGTGGTGATGGATGTGATGATGGATGTGGTGATGGTGTTGCTGAATGTGATAATGGATGTGGTGGTGATGTATGTGGTGGCGGTGGTGATGGATGTGGTGTTGATGTGTGTTAGAGACGTACAAATTAGTCACAAAACAAAATAGTATGAGAGAGAGAGAGAGAGAGAGAGAGAGAGAGAGAGAGAGAGAGAGAGACACTCCACCCACGCCAATGAGCTTTCTATTATATTGTCATCACAACAACCCTCACCATCAATGGCAGTCATCACTATCACCATGATCACACAACGACTGCCATCAATATGGGTGATACAATCGCTTGAACCACAAATGAAAACATTTGAGAAACGATTTCCACCATTGATTTTGGACCAGGTGTAAGTCTACCTATGTGGGCTGATGAAACATATCCGGTTTTGGGATTTTTTTTTTTTTTTCACAACTAAAAAATAGCATCAATTTTGTCATACGCTTTACCTGTCTGAACTCGTTATAGACAAGAATGTAATGCCTATTTTCTTTCTTGGTCAAAGTTTACGTATATATCAATCTATTCTTATTTCCTACTATTATCTTTGTGAACATATATATATATATATATATATATATATATATATATATATATATATATATATATATATATACATACACATATATATATTGGGGTCGGGTTATTCACGAGGATAAATACATTATACCGAGAAAAAAAAAATAGAGGAAGAGAGTTCAGAGCTCATATATGGCGGTCTATGGGTAATGCTGTGACCTTACACGCATACGCCTCTCTCTCTCTTCTTTGTTCCAAAGTCGGTAATTTCAATTTAACCAGTCTCTCTTCATATGACAAGTTGAAGTGTGTGTGTGAATGTGTGTGTGTGTGAGAGTGAGAGAGAGAGAGAGAGAGAGAGAGAGAGAGAGAGAGAGAGAGAGAGAGAGAGAGAGAGAGAGAGAGAGAGAGAGAGAGAGAGAGAGAGAGAGACAAGGAGAGAAATTACGTACGTATCCTCAAACTTTCTCTTCACATTCTGAAGCAAAACAATTCTATTGCTCATGAGATACAACCCCCTTCCCCTCACCCACTCCCTCCGCTTCCCTTCCCTTGCGCCCTCAGGAACTGCAATCCCGCTTCCCTCTTCCTTCCCGAATTGCTGCGGGCTCCTCCTCCCTCACTCCTCCCCGCTCCCACTCTCCTCTTCCTCCTCCCTCCTTCGTTCTAATCTCCAAATGGCTCTCCACCTTCCCGTAATTACCAGTTCTTCCCCCATTACGTTCTAGCGTAGAGAGAGACCAGCTGCCACTTGATATATATATATATATATATATATATATATATATATATATATATATATATATATATATGACATATCCACACATGTGCAGGTTTGCAACATATACCATTTTATATATACACACATTTATGTACAGTTTACATTATATATATATATATATATATATATATATATATATATATATATATATATGAAATCCGAACATCCTATACATGATACATGACCTTTACACGTACCCGCCTAACCAGCCCTCACTGCACGCACGCACGCACGCCCTACTTACTAATATTTCTTGGAATTACCTGCCCTCCTCCTCCTCATCATCGTCTTGTTCTAATCTCTCTCCAACACGCGCGCGCACACACGCGTCCGCGAAGACATGAGAGTGCGTACATACACGCAAACATGCACATGTAAAGCACACAGAGCACAAATACAAAATCCCTTGAAATTACCTGTTCTCTTGGTCCTCCTCCTCTTCTTTCACCCCCTTTCTCCGAGACAATGGAACATGCGCGCGCGCGCACACACACACACACACAAAAGTATACGATCCGGTACACACACACACAAGTAGTACGGGTGTACACACACACACACACAAAAGTAAACATACGGGTACATACACACAGACACACACACACAGGCACACAAACACACACACACATTCACATACGACCCCATAAACATTGCTCTAAGTACACACGCGAAAAGTGTACACACACACACACACACACACACACATTTTCCAGGTGGTACGAAACCCAGAACTTTGCTGACAATTGCTGACATCCTCTTCTACATTTACAAGACCGGAATAAAAGTTGCGTACCCGCCCGCGCGTACACTTGCGTACAAATTACGCCGGGCTCTAATTAAGCAGCCCCATTCACCCTACTGATTACAGCAATAATTAAAGAGTAACT
>NC_134797.1:15145884-15153384 GCF_046742065.1 Oratosquilla oratoria | reverse complement strand
GAGCGGAAGAGACAGAGTAAGAAAGAATGGACGAGAGACACCAATTTCTGTATAAGGTAGAAAATTGGGATCTAAAACTAATCACACTCCTTCCCAAAAACCGACCTTATTTCCTCTGGCCATAAGCCCCATAATAACTGCCGCGGCGTGTGGTCTGCCCCATGCCCATCTATATTCATTCGTCTCCCATAGGCGCTGGTGACGTAATCGGTAGCGTGCTGGTCTCGCATTCACTTAATTTTGGGTTCGAATCCCGCATTTCCCTCCGTTTCCCTGACCCAAACAGACAAAGCGCATAGAGTAAAGGTGGTTTCGGCAGCAACTACTCAGCGCCTCATGGCGTAGCCTTCCCACCTTGTTCTCTTATGGGCAAACTCGAAATCAGCCTATCGAACCTCCCAAGGACCAATGGGTCTCTCTGGTCGTAAATCTCCACATATCTCCTCCTCATACCACTCAATCCCCATTCCTCCTCACTCCGCCCTACCCCTTCCCCTCATTCCTCCCTCCCCTTCCCCTCAAGTATCTACATTATCTCGTCTTTCCCTCTTCGTCACGTGTCTCCCCTTCTTTCCCCTCTTCACTTAACCCACCCCCATTTCTTCCCTTCACCCCCCACCCCCTGGTCCTCGTCATTCTTCTTCATTATAATCACCACGACCTGCCACTTGCAATTGCCATCCGCCTCCTTTGCCATCGTTTTCTGTAACTCCGATCCTGTGACACTTGGTCACGTCAATCCGTTCATCCCAAATGTCACGTCACGCGATGATCTGTCGCATACATTCATCATTACTGTCACTCTGGTATTCTAAGTCTGACATCTTCTTCACAGTCAGGAAGACTCTAATGAGTTTCTTCTGAGTAACGATTCGGTATTTCGTTCTGGTGATGACTGAATTCCACACTGCGCTCAGTCGTTTGTCAATGATGATCCCATCACCCAAAGCCCGCCTCTTCTCATCGTTACATAAATATCCGACATAATTTGTTGAAGAAACAGAAAAAAAAAACAGAGAAAACTGACATACGCATTCAGAATATATTCCTCAAGTATGACAATTTTTTTTTACAAACGCTGCCACAAATACGATGTCATTTAATTAGTCGTGTTCGTAGAATTCCCACGAGCGGTCATGCTAACCTCAATAAAACAGTACATAACACTAGCAAGAACAAAATCAATAATCTTCGGTCGCAGCTAAGTGACTCCTGGTGTATGCATACCCACATTCCTCTGTCAGTTGAAGAAACGCCTTTGAGTTCTTCCTGTTGAGGGTACCCCGCCTTGCCACCCACGGACACTTTTTTTTTTTTTTTTTTTTTTAGAAACCTTTCAAAGTATTTGCTAGTCTAGCGCGCCCTTTTGGTAGATACACAACCTCCCCTGATCCTCAAAGTTGACCAACGCGTTCCTAAGTCGGAAAAACTTTTCAAAGTATTTCCATCAGACCAAAGATTTTATTTTGTGCTTCTACACACCCATTCCCCCCCCCTTCTTTCTTCCCCTGTGTGATTCACCTTGGTCTTTGGATCACGTGTTGGACTCGTGATCGACAGCTATTTCCCTCCCGGAAGAGAGCTCAGAGCTCGTATGACCAATCTATGGGTAATGCTTTGACCTTACACTCACACACACACCCAACTCCCCGCCCACGAGAGTTGGAGTAACGACTCGAAGCACAACGATCCTGAAATAATTTTCAGCCCTGGGCAGGATTCGAACCCGGACCGCCGTAGTGACAGTCTTAGACTCTACCAACCGCACCACCGAGTTGTATGCGTGCGTGCGTGTATGCGTGTAACCTTACCTAAGAGAATTACATATATAAAGTACTCATGATACTTCCCAATATTTCAAAACCTGACCGTTGGTTGATCTGATATGCATACGCCCGTTGGTCTGCGTTCGTGTATTTCACCATATTCTTGGACCACGTGTTCTACTCGTGACCGCCGGTTATTATCCTCCCAGCCTGAGCAGCTCTCACGTTGTCCAATCAATTGGTAATGATTTGGCCGTTTACACATACATACAAACATACACCATACCCTTGCTCAAAGGGGACAGTAACATCATGTACATACAAGAGAAAACTATAAATTTAAACATGTATGCATGTGTACATGCGTGCGTATGTGTGTGTGTGCGTGCGTGTGCGTACGTGTACGCGCATCGCCTTGACGCAAAGACGTGCAAAGTGATGCATTCCTTATTTGGTAAAACCCAATTTCACGAGAGCCGGACAACCTACTCTTATTCCGGACGATTCTGCGCCAGTCATCCAATCGGTTTGACTTCACTTTATTTTCCTTCTTCTTCCTATATATCAGCGCTTCACAACCTTTTCCGACCATAGCACCCCCCTGTTGTCATGTCTAAGCAATCAAACACCGCTATTTTGTTATACGAATGATGAAAGAAAGTGACGTGTACTGCTTGACGATATATTTTTTTGATTCCTTAGAACTGAAACAAATTGACAATATTGTTTGTAGAAGAAATAAGAACACATTAGAAAAATAAAATAGCATGGAAAAAAGTCAAACATGCACAACTGGGTAATCAATGACGCATATATCAGTTTGTTTGTTTTTTTTGGTGCATCACTTCCCAGCACCTTTATAATTGATTTCAGCACCCCAGGGAGTGCTAGCACCTCAGGTTGGGAGACGCTGCTTTATATGATCCGTCCATCTTCGTCTCCATCTCCCTTTTGAGCATTCTTCCTTCAACTGTTCACAGCATTACTCTTGTATTCTCTCTTCGTTCATCTTAGCAACATGTCCTATTCCTACCCATCTCAACTGATTCCTCTTTGTTGTGTTGATGATGACGATGAAACTTCCCCTATCAGGAGGCTAGAGCGGTGCCCCTTACAATGGACAATGTAGAATGGAATTTAATTAATTATGCCCTTGGTCCAACTCGCTGGCGGCAGAGTTCGAGCTGCGGTCACCTCGACCTCCGCGGCAAGGAGCGACGCTCTAACGCGCTCGGCCAGCCAGCAGTCTGTTGACTTACATCGGTAATTCTTTGTAATCTACCCCGACAGGGAAAAAAAAAAAAAAAAAAAAAAATATATATATATATATATATATATATATATATATAATATAATATATATATAAATAATAATAATTAAAAAAAAATAATAATAATATTAATAAATAAATGAAAATGAAAAATAAATAAATAAAATAAAATCATCTTTTGGGCTTACCAGACTTCGCGATCTACGAAAGGGAAGACTCTTCACCAACAACGTACCTGGAAGAAAAAAGAAAAGACAATTTTACTATCAAATTATGCCAACAGGAAACCTGATAACGCGACAAAATTACGTGAGAAAGTGGTGAGAGAATATCAAAGGACAGAAATGCCAAGCGCAGGACCGAATTAAGAGCAACACGGTGAACGGGGGACGAGAAGGAGGAAGGGAGGGAAGGAGGGAAGGAGGGAGGGAGGGAGGGAGGGAGGGAGGGAGGGAGGGAGGGAGGGAGGGAGGGAAGGAGGGAAGGAGGGAAGGGGGGAGGGAGGGAGGAAGGGACCTGCTTGCCTTCCCTTGGACTTCTGGCCAATGTCCAACAACTTCTTACACTCGAAATATAATAATCACTTAATCTATACAGTAGACTATGAATGTATCAATGTCTACAATTAAAATGATTCGTTTATCTATATATTGCGGGGTAAAAATTACGGAGGTTCTTAATGTGGGATTGGGGAGGGGGGGAGGAGTGTGGGAAGAGGACGTCTGTTAACATCAGCTCCCCCAATTCTCCCACAATCTGCTCCCGGTCAGACATCGGTTAAACTAATCCCATGGCCACTGTGACATCCTTTACAGAATTTATTCTGATCTAAACGGCAAGTGAATTTTATTCAACTGAGGCTGAATAAAATCGTCTGACATCGACCAGAACATGAGCCTATAAAGCCTGGTACCTCACTGAAAGGACGAAGAGAGAGAGAGAGAGAGTGAGAGATGAATAGAGAGAGGGTGGGAGGGAGAGAGGAGAGGTGGGAGAAAGTGAGAGAGGAGAGATGGGAGGGAGAGAGGGAGGGACGGAGGGAGGGAGAGAGGAGAGGTGGGAGAAAGAGAGAGAGGAGAGGGGGGAGAGAGAGAAAGAGATGGATAGAGAGAGGGTGGGAAGAAGAGAGGAGAGGTGGGAGAAAGAGAGAGGAGAGGCAGGAGGGAGGGAGAGAGAGACAGATGGATAGAGAGAGGATGAGAGAGAGAGAGAGAGAGAGAGAGAGAGAGAGAGAGAGAGAGAGAGATTTGAGAGAGCCAGCACACTACAATATATGTTTACCAGAGGCTGAACCGGACTTCAGGATTAAGTTCCTGAAGCCAGCGAATTCTTGCTAACAAACTCGCGCAATTTCAACATGACTTCACCTTTTCCTCTGGCGTGACGCACATTTAGAAACTTTGTTCTGACAAAACCCCCAAACTGTTTTATCAAGTTTAACCCCCCCCCCGGGCTTAAAACTCTCACGATTAACATCTTTGCCCACCATAGCGCGCATCAAGAAAAATAAACAAATAAAATATAAAATAAAATAAAATATACAAAATATAAACAAATAAATAAAAATCAATTAACAAAACGAAAATAAACAAACTAAAAAGATAATAATAATAAAATTATAACAATCTCGATTAACGCGCTCCTTAGCATGACATGTTTTACGATATTTCTTCATATTTAACATTTGACGGTTTTATTCATCTTTGAAAGCACAAGTCAACATCTCAAGGGATTATAGTGACACCCCTATGGGCCCGAGCCACAGAGCATACTGAAGACTTACCTCCACTCAAAGAGGAATGATGGAGTCACTTTTAACCTGTACTAATCCTCCCTTACGACATCTACCACTCCACCTCTTTGGTGGAACGCCATCCCCAAGGCTAGACGCGCTTGTGAAATATGAAATGTGGTCACCGGCTCGAACACAGTCCCAGCCAACCGGGACCCCGGAATAAGCCAACAACGATCGTCTGCGTGTGTCCTACATCATCCATACAGGGCGGCACGGCGGCGGCTCTGGTGCTGCTGCTGCTGCTGCCCTTCAATTGCTCTGATCCCTTCCGGTGAGGCTTCGCGTCCGCTTTGGGAACAACTCGGCCTAACGGGATCGGTCACGTGACTGCTGGTGAGTGGTAGGGTGGTAATAGTATGATGGTGTGGTGATAGGTTGATGGTAAACACTGTTTTTTGTGGTTGTTGTTGCTGGTGGTGGTGGTAGTGAGTGGTGAAGGGTTGTTGTTGATGGGGTTTGGGGTTGGATATTTTTAGGTGTTGTTATTGTTGTTGGTCGTAGTGACTAGTGTTGGTGGTGGTGTTGTTGATGGTATGGGGGTGATTTGTGGTGGTGTAGGCTGGTTGTTATTGTTGGTGATTGTAGTAGTAGTAGTGGCTCGTCTCGGTAAAAATAGTAGTGTTGGTTGCTGGTGGTTGTGGTTGGTGATGGTGGTAGTGGCTGGCGTTAGTGGCAGTGGCTAGTGTTGGAGGTAGTAGTTGGTGTTGGTGGCCCTGGTGGCTCGTGTTTTTGGTACTAGTGGTAGTATCTAGTGTTGGTTATATACACTGCTTCTGACCCAGGGCAGTGGGCGAGATGCAGGGATGACCCGTCATCCAGGAGGTGCCAAGATAAGAGGGAGGGAAGAGGGTAGAGGGGAGTGGAGTATGTAGGGGATGGAATGGGTGGGAGTGGTTTCTATACCTTTGTTTTTTAGCTACCTCCCTTATATGGGGGAAAAAGGTTTTGGTACATGTATGTATGGTATTGTTGTTCGTCATGGTGGTGGGGTGGGGAAGTAAGGCAGCTTGCGTTGCACCCTAATCACTGCAGCACATGACTGTACAAAGGCCACATACCACCTATTTCCCTCCGCTCTCCTTTCCCCATCCTCCATCCTCTCTCTCTCTTTTTGATTCTATAACTACTATTTTTTTTTGCGTTTCTTTATAATTTCCAAGTCCTCTTCCCCTCCAAATTTCCCCTACACCCCGTCCCCCCATCTCTTCTCTTCTCTTCCCTACCTTCCCCTCTTCCTCTTCCTCCTCTCACCTGACCCCCTGTATTTCCATTCAAGCGAAGCACCACACGCGACTGCTTCTCTATGCTGGCCTCCCCAAATTGGCACCTGCTGTCTGTGCCTATTATCCACCTTTCCAAACTGCCCTATTCTCCTTTGAAGCCTGCTCTCTCTGTATGACCACTATTGGCACCTGTAAACACAGCAACAGCAGTCACTTCCACTCCATTTATTGTGCGTGCGTCAGTGTGTGTGTGTGATTCACCATGGCCTTGGACCACGTGTTGGACTCGTGATCGCGTTATTTACCTCCCGGATGAGAGCTCAGAGCTCGTATGACCGATCTATGGATAATACTGTCACCTTACACGCACACATACCCCCAACTCCCTGCCAACGAGAGTTGGAATAACAACCCGCAGCGCAGCGATACTGAAATTATTTCAGCCCTGGGCGGGATCCAAACTCGGACCGCCGTAGTGGCAGGCGAGAACTCTAACCACCGCGCCACGAGGTTGTGTGTGTGTGTGTGTGTGTGTGTGTGTGTGTGTGCGTGTAAGTTGTGAAACATTCCAAATCCATATATTCTGATGAGTTTTATTTTTGTGTTGCTTTATTGCTATGTACATTAAAACCGCTTTCGTGAAGTGTACCCTTGCCACGATATTACGCTTGTTATTAAGAAGGATTAGAAAGAACATGCCGACAGGAGACCTTTTTGTCCATAAATAGGTCGGAAGCTGGAAAATAATAATAATAATAATAATAATAATAATAATAATTAAATAAATGTTCCTCGCCTGGAATTATTTCTACCTTGTCTTGAATTCAATCTGTCGCCAAACGAAACTATTCACTAGTATGGCACAACAAATTTCAAAAATCGGTAATTGTGTTAATCACCAATTAATCTGTCTTGCAGGAGAACCGCAGCCCCCAGGAAACCGGTAACAGTGACTTCCCTATTGATCACAAATATGCCTGACAATGAAATCACACGAAAAAATAAAATAAAATAAAATAATAAACAAATAAAAATAAATCAATAAAACACAAAAAATTACTTCCGTAAATAAAAGGTGAACAGCCGACGCCAGGAGGCGCTGAGCAGCTACGGCCCTATGCACCTGGACTAGTGGGGCAGTAATAGTCACTGCTGGGAATTGGTGAGGAGTGCGGGATTCGAACCCACAACTAAGTGAATGCGATATACAGTATGCACGCTTTCTATTACGCCACCTTCATAGGCTTTTCTTTACCCACGATAAACCTTCGTAAAAATAATAATAAATAAATAATAATAAATAATAAATAAACTAAAGTTGTGTTTAATCTCAACTGGGAGGGAATCAAACTCGGGCACCGTAAGACACAGAACAACCACCACGACTCTCGCTTTGAAGTAAAGGAACCCCCACCCCCTCCCCGTTTTCTTTCGACAAATTAGTCA
>NC_134797.1:15135884-15140884 GCF_046742065.1 Oratosquilla oratoria | reverse complement strand
TTCAGCATAAGGTCAATGTGAACACAATGTCCTGGTTTATGTGAGCAAAGGTCAGTGGAAACGCTTTTGATACCACGTGCGAGAATAGTTGTGTGTTACTACTGTGGTATATGTGAAGAAGATAGTAAAACAAGACTTCAGAAAGGAAGGAATAATATTAATGCTATTGGAAAACTGAGTTGAGAGAAAAAAAAATTGCAATCATATTAATAATAATAATGTGTCCTCGAGAGTAAGTAGTGATAGTAAAGACTAGGAGAAAACGTGGTGAACAAGTGAGAAAAACAGGAATGTCAATCGCCTTTTTTTCAGAGATATGGCGACATTCTACCGCAAGTCCCGTAACGATGTTGGGAACGCCAGGAATGGCTAAAGTCTAGTAAAACGAAGAGCAAAAAAAGAATTTCTATTCACTTTTAAGTTGCTCTACGTGTGTGTATGCGAAAGTGCGCGCGCGCGCGTGAGAGAGAGAGAGAGAGAGAGAGAGAAAGAGAGCCTACCCTACTCTGGTAATAGCTCCTCTCATTCCCGACGCCTTCGTCCTGATCTCCTAAGAACCTCTTCCTAACCTTCCCTCCTTAAACTACCTCCTCCTCCTTCTCCTCCTCCTCACACCTCTAGTACCTCCTCTAAATATTCGTCTCTTATCTCCCCTCCCTCCTCTCCTCCTCATTCTCTACCACCTCCCTTTCTTTCTTCACATCTTCCTCCTCCTCCTCCTCGCCCTCTAGTACCTCTTCTAAATATGTCTCTTACCACCCCCTCCCTCACTCCCTCCTCTCCTCCTCATTCTCTACCACCTCCCTTTCTTTCTTCACATCCTCCTCGTCCTCCTCTTCTGCTTCTACCATCCTCTTCCGTCTTCCTCTTCCTTTCGCGGCCTCTTACAGTGACTTAATCATTTCATTCCAAGGCTTCTTGTCTTCGTGGGTGTGATCGTTAAAGTCCTTAAGAAAGACCTCAAGAAGTCCGTCCCTTAAGAGCCCTCCCCCACCACCCCGGCCAGAGTCTTCCTCGTTATCTTCATTCTCCTCTTTACATCTGCGCCTCCTCCTCCTCCTCCTCCCCATCCGCGAAATCAGGCGGAGACATTACGGGTCTCCTCTTCGCCTCATTTTTTTTTTTTTTTTTTTTTAACTTATCACACGTCCCCCCTCCTCTTTCTTGTTTGACGAATGTTTCTGTACCTCTGTCTGCTTTACATATACATGAGCTACATCTTGGCTGTTTTAAGCCGCCACCGCCGCCACGGTCCCCCTCCTTCCTCCCCCCAACCACCCTCCATGGGTCCACGACCAGCGCCGCGCAGGCTGTTTCCCTCTCACCCCACTCCCCCTCCCGACCACCTCCGCATCTGCAGCAACGCCACGCCCCTTTCTGCAGACGCCTTGGCTGCGGTCGGCCAGCATCTCGTCGTCGTTCCTCCGTCGCCTTCTACATACACCCTGGCGCCCGGAATCTGCTGTTGAAGACGGGGAGGGTACGAAGGGGGGGGGGGGGAGACCTATGGTCCACGTTGTCGACGCCGTCGTCTGGTTCCTCTTCGTCTCTGGACAGAGGGACGCCGACGCCGCCGACAGACTGGATGGAGGCAATGAAGGCATCTGTCTGTCCAGGAGCGAGCCTTGCCTGGCCTATAGGACGGTACCATAGTCACGCACGCTCCACCATCCCTCACCATCACCTCCTCCTCCTCCTCCCCCACTAATACTGTTCACCATTACCACCTCCTACCAGTATTACTCACCACTACCACCATTACTACTGTCACCACCACAATCACTACACTACCACTACCACCACCACCACCACCATCGCACATGGAAACAAAGATGGTGCATCGCCCTGGATTCTGCCCTTCCTCCTCGTTACTTGGGGGGGGGGGGTTGCCGTGGCGGTGGGGATAGCACGCCCGACCGACTGGCGTCCACAGAGTCGGTAGTTCGAATCCTTCCTAAAGAATTGCCCCTATCTACCCCCTTTTCACAACTTTTCTTCCTACAACTTCTTCGTGCTTAGAGAGAGAAAAGAGAGACAGAGAGAGAGAGGGAGAAAGAGAGTCTCTCAAAAACCTAAGCCCTTCAATGTACTTTAGGCTATATTCTGCCTGACGTTTGATGATTTTACTCAGCTGGTGGTGGTGGGGGGGAGGAGGAGGGGGTGCCACCGTATTGAAGCTGCATTGCACAATACCAATGATGGCGTAGTGATACTATTAAAGAAATCATAGCGGGGTGTGGGGGCGGGGAATAACTCTGACTCAATATATTGATCACCTATATCCCCCACGGGGCCTCACGAGCATAAGAACACGGGAATACCAACGCCTGGTATCTTAACGAACTACCAACAGACGTCTTACCTACCGGCGACTCCTACCAGTCCAGGCTCACCTAGCACTTAGGGCAAAGGTGACGGCTCCGAAATTATCAGCATTCATTATAGTCGAGATCAGTGTGTTCTGGCCAGTGGTATGTGATTTTATTAAGTTATTCAGCAGTGACTATGTTATCTACTTCTTATCTACTATGTTATCTATTTCACTCTCATTTCAATGCGTTATGTCGTTCACTCGATCCTTTCGTTCCATAAATGCATACTTAACATAAAGGCAAGGAAGAAGAAGAAGAAGAAGAAAACGAAAGAGGAGAAGGAGGAAGAGGAAGTAGGAAGGAATAAGAAGAAAATAATAATGATGTTTTGATCAACATCAACTTTGATCAAGAAAGTAACTACACATTCCACTCAAGTATACTTGCATCATTAGGGCACACACACTATATATATATATATATATATATATATATATATATATATATATATATATATATTGATTTTAAGAAATGGTTAGATAACTTTATGGATGGGGATGGTAAGTGCTAATGGAACTGCCTAGCGTAGGCCTTATGGTCTCTTGCAGTCCCTTCTATTCTTATGTTCATTCTGGTTGCCGCCTGGCGATTTCATTCCTCCCCGTGACACTCCTCCTCCCTCCCTCCCTCAGTAGCGACGGGGTCGAGGACCCGCGGGTCGGGAGCCAAGTCACTGTGCCCCCGATGCGGAAAAGTGTTTTGTCACCGCGATCGTCGCCACCGCCTGTCCGCCCGCACATTCCATTCAAGATTTTTTCTTCTACACTTCTGACGTCAGTGTCACAGTTTTTTTTTTCTTTTTTTCTACAAAAAGTGAAGACTTCACTGGTTTCCTTGGTACTCCCCTTTGGCCAGGGTGGTGGCCCTCATTTCCTCTTTTTCAAAAACTATTTCCATTCTTGGGTAGGAAGAAGACTCGGAAGAAAAAAAAATCGATCATATTGTCGTCAGTATTCTCCGATTCGCTCCATTCCCCAGTTGAATAAGATTGCCTAGCGGTAGCCAGATGGGTGGAGAGAGAGAGAGAGACCAAGAGATAGAGAGAAGAGTACGAGAGAGAAAGGGAAGAGAGGAATGAGTAGAGAGAGAGAGAGAAGGGGGGGAGATCTACCTTTTTGCTTTCGTTGCCAAATACAAACTATCATAGAACTTGTTTTCCCGAATGTACAAGTTGAGCGAAGCTGTTCGTGACGGCACTCACTCGCCATTAAACCACGACATCCTCCCAAAGTGCCACGTCTTGAATTAGTCATCTCCATTCCCTTTGTTTCTTTTTACTTACATTTTTCTTTTGTGGTGGATGTGATGATGATGGATGTGGATGTGAAGTGGTGATTAATGATATGCTGGTGTTGATGATTGTGGATGCGGATGTGATGAAGTGGTGATTAACGAGATGGTGGTGGATGTGATGATGATGGATGTGGATGTGATGAAGTGGTGATTGATGTGATGCTGGTGATGTTGATGATGGTGGATGTGATGATGATGGATGTGCATGTGAAGTGGTGATTGACGAGATGCTGGTGGTGTTGATGATGGTGGATGTGATGATGATGGATGTGGATGTGATGAAGTGGTGATTAATGAGATGCTGGTGGTGTTGATGATGGTGGATGTGATGATGATGGATGTGCATGTGATGAAGTGGTGATTGATGAAATGCTAGTGGTGTTGATGATGGTGGATGTGATGATGATGGATGTGCATGTGATGAAGTGGTGATTGATGAAATGCTGGTGGTGTTGATGATGATGGTGGATGTGATGATGGATGTGGATGTGATGAAGTGGTGATTGACGAGATGCTGGTGGTGTTGATGATGGTGGATGTGATGATGGATGTGGATGTGATGAAGTGGTGATTGATGAAATGCTGGGTGTTTATGATGGTGGTGGATGTGATGATGATGGATGTGCATGTGATGAAGTGGTGATTGACGAGATGCTGGTGGTGTCGATGATGGTGGATGTGATGATGATAAATGTGCATGTGATGAAGTGGTGATTGATGAAATGCTGGTGATGTTGATGATGGTGGATGTGGATGTGATGAAGTAGTGATTGACGAGATGGTGGTGTTGATGATGGTGGATGTGATGATGATGGATGTGGATGTGATAAAGTGGTGACTGATGAAATGCTGGTGGTGTTGATGATGGTGGATGTGATGATGATGGATGTGGATGTGATGAAGTGGTGATTGACGAGATGCTGATGTTGATGATGGTGGATGTGATGATGATGGATGTGGATGTGAAGTGGTGATTGATGAGATACTGGTGATTTTGATGATGGTGGATGTGATGATGGATGTGGATGTGATGAAGTGGTGATTGATGAAAATCTGGTGGTGTTGATGGTGGATGTGATGATGATGGATGTGGATGTGATAAAGTGGTGACTGATGAAATGCTGGTGGTGATAGTTATGGTGTCCACATGTGGCAACGAATGGTGACAAAACAGGTGTAAGGAGGTTCTAGCGGTGGAGAAAAAATGTACCGACCGAAGAAGCGAAAGTGGTACCAACATCAAAGGAGTTAGTATTGGTGTTGGTAGTTGTTGTAGTGTTGGTAATGTTGTTGTTTGTAGTTATACCGTTGGTAAATAGTGATACAAACATGTAA
>NC_134797.1:15113384-15128384 GCF_046742065.1 Oratosquilla oratoria | reverse complement strand
TACCAATCTATTTATTTTTTACTTGGCCTTTGGGAACGGGTTGAAGGCCAAGAGTCAACTACAAAGACTCCCGCAGTTTCCTGCGAGGTGACCAAGTTCACCATTGTTGCAGGGCCGCCGCCGCCATGCATTGTTTAGTCCCTCGGACAGAAAGGCAAGCGAGAAGCTGGCGGGGAGAACACAACGAAGAAGGAAGAGGTAGAGAAGGAAGGAAGGAAGGAAGAGGAGAAGGAGGAGGACGAAGGAAAGGATAATGTGGAGGAAGAGGAGGAGGAGAGAAAGGAGGAGGAGGAGGAGAAGGAAAAGAAGGAAAAAGAGGAGGAAGAGGAAGAAGAGGAGGAAAAAGAGGAAGAGGAAGAAGAGGAAGACGAAGGAGGAAGAGGAAGAAGAGGAAAAAGAGGAGGAAAACAAAGAGTGACGTATGATGACGAAGAGGAGGGGAAGGAGGACGAAGAGGAGGTTGGAAAGGCAAAGTGGGAGAGATGGACGAAGAAGAGGAGGAAATGGAGGAGGAGGAGGAAGAGAAAGAGGAAGAGGAGAAGGAGAAGAAAGAGTGACGTATGATGAGGAAGAAGAGGAGGGGAAGGAGGGCGAAGAGGTAGCTGTAAACGCGAAAAAGTGGGGGAGAAGGACGAAGAGGAGGAGGAGGAGGAGGAGGAGGAGGAGGAGGAGGAGGAAGAAGAGGCTAAGCACTGTCCAGAGGTCGGAGAGGAGAATACTACCTCGAGGTAACATGTGGAACCGTGGGAACGACCCCATCCCGGGACCCTGAGGGATGATGCGGGATCTTACTAAAGACCGAGGGAAGCTTAACCGCAAGGATCACTGCTCCCAAGGGAATCCTAATCACGTGATATGTTGGGTCACCACGTGGGAGGAGTACCACGTGGTGTGCTACGTATACTAGGCCACGTGGGATGTGACGTGCTGTGACGTAAGGGGTCACACGTGGGAATTGGGGTCACGTGGTGTGCTACGTATACTAGGCCACGTGGGATGTGACGTGCTGTGACGTAAACGGTCACACGTGGGAATTGGGGTCACGTGGTGTGCTACGTATACTAGGCCACGTGGGATGTGACGTGCTGTAACGTAAAGGGTCACACGTGGGAATTGGGGTCACGTGGTGTGCTACGTATACTAGGCCACGTGGGATGTGACGTGCTGTGACGTAAGAGGTCACACGTGGGAATCGAGGTCACGTGGTGGGTTCGTCTGTTATTATGTTTACCTGTATAACAATCACTGGCGTTAGAGATTAGGAAAGATTTATCTACTGTATTTATATATCTTATTTGTTGGTGACATTTATTTATACTCTTTTATTCATTTGTATTTGGTTTTAACTCTTATTTGGATGTTCATTTTTCTTTTGCCATATGGATGGGGATGACAGGTGGTGATGGATACGGAACTGCCTAGAGTAGGCCTTATGGTCTCTTGCAGTCTCCTTCATTCTTATATTCTTATGTGTGGACACTCCAACTCGATACTGATGAAGTATTTCACTCCTTGAACAACGGTCAGTGTCTAACGTGTTGAATACATGTGGCAGATATATAGATAGCGAGAGAGAGAGAGAGAGAGAGAGAGAGAGAGAGAGAGAGAGAGAGAGAGAGAGAGAGAGAGAGAGAGCATCAGCCGCAAGCACTATCGGCGCCATGAGGAACGTGGTTCTGTTCCCTTCAAAGCGATGGAGTGAGTGTGTGTGTGTGTGTGTGTGTGTGTGTGTGTGTGTGTGTGTGTGTGTGTGTGTGTGTGTGTGTGTGTGTGTGTGTGTGTGTGTGTGTGTGTGTGTGTGTGTGTGTGTGTGTGTGTGTGTGTGTGTGTGTGTGTGCGCGCGCGCGCGCGGTTCGACAGACACGTGATTAAAGTGATGTGTGAACGTGTGAACGGGGTATTTGGGGTTTAACCAACGTGTTCGACAACCAAATACCCCGTTCACACACATCACTTTAAACACGTGTCTGTCACACCGCGTTCGACGAACCGTTCGACCTTGTAAGCCCCCTCTAACGCTGTTATTTTTGTTTCATTCCACAGAACGGCTTTATGGAATGACCGCCGAAAGGAATGCTGCTCGCTTTTAACCACCTTCTGACTTAGGGTAATTACTGGGCAGGATTCTGGTGTAATTAATCAACTGTTGCTTCGAGTTCTTTCGGAGATAATAGGGAGAAGAGGAAGAGGAGGAAGGGATAGAGGGGGTAAGGTGAGACACACACACACAGTGAGAGAGAGAAGTCCCATTGTGGCCGGCAACGGTCCTCGATCTTTCGTACAGATCTCTCCGTGGTAAAACATGGATAGTTTTACACTACACAATTCTTATGAATCGAGGTCGAGTATAGTAGTAGTAATGGTAATAACAGCTGAAATAGCAGAAATTATAACAGTAGCATTAAAATGCGTTATTAAAGGTAATGGTATTGGTGACAGTAGTAGTAGTAGCAGCATCTGCATGGGACATGAGGTAAGGGATCTCACTGCCCAAATGCTTCGGGAGGTATCCAAGGATGTGACCATCGAACCAACATTACTCCCACTAGGAGGGGAGAACTTCAGGCACCGCACGCCCAACACCTCAGATGAAGCACGAGTGGATGTCAGCGCAAGAGGTTTCTGGACACGGGGACAATTGGTTTTCTTTGACATGCGAACATTTGATCCGATGGCCCCCCTGTTACAATAACCTAACTATTGAGGCGTCCCACTACCGAAACGAGAATGAGAAAATCAGGATGTACGAAAAGCGTATACAGAATGTGGACCAGGGCTCATTCACTCCTATAACCTTTACGATTTCAGGTGGGATGTGTCCAAGAGCAAATGCATTCTACGCTCGTCTAGCAGAGGTGATGGCAGAAAAGACACAACCACCAAAATGCAGCATTGTATCGTGGATGAGATGTAGACTGTCATTCTCATTCTTAAGACCAGCCCTCCTATGCCTGACAGGTGACAGGTACCAGGCTCCCAAATCAGCACATGTACAAAACCTCGATTTTGAGCAGACTGTAGTAGATAGCAGGATAAATTAACTTCTGTATTAGGCTTCATTAAAGTATATAAGAGGGTAGTCGACCACAGTCGTTGGCGAGAGAGGGGCCAATGAACTGTCTGTGGGAGACAGATCCTGACTGCTTTCACCACACAGTTCCACGAGGATGTAGTTAAAAAAGTAATGGTAGTAGTTGTAGTAGTGGTGGTGGTAACGGTAGTACTAGCAGCAGTAGTAGTAGTAGTGCCCGCCAGCCCTAGTAGTAGTAGTAGTGCCCGCCAGCCCTAGCAGTAGTGCCCACCAGCCCTAGTAGTAGTAGTAGTATCCACCAGCCCTAGTAGTGGTAGTAGTAGTGCCCGCCAGCCCTAGCAGTAGTAGTAGTAGTAGTAGTAGAAGTGCCCACCGGCCCAAGTCCCAGCATCAATGGGGCAAGGGGCCACCCCCACCCCACCCTACCCTTCCCACGGCATTTCTGCCCTCTTACTCACTCGCCGACTCCGGGAGGAGACGCCGGGATGAACACACGACCCAGATGTCGTAACATTTGTCAGAAAAAAAGTTAATTAGTACTCAAGACACAAGAACTCCTTTGATGACTTGAGACCAAAAGCGCTGCCTCGCCCATAGAACATGTTTTACACCCGTTATTCATTCATCCTGTGGCTTTGGGGGACAAGAATAACGCCACCGTATTCCCCTCTCTGTGTCGTAAATGGTGACTAAATGGAGCGAAACGAAGGGGTGGGGGGTGGGGGATTGAAGGGAACATTTTATTTCCATTTTTTCCCCTCGTTTTTCTCTTCCCACGTAGAGCCTGGGCAATAGATATGCTTTGAGTTGCCCCCCTATCTCCTCCGTTATAGGGGGCGGGGAGAGAGAGAGAGAGAGAGAGAGAGAGAGAGAGAGAGAGAGAGAGAGAAACAGAGAAACCTTTGTACAGTATATGTATTCATTAATGAGCTTCCTCTCCCTCGGCTCCACCGCAGGGAAGAGGAGGGTAAATCGTACATATTTTTCCCCTCCCAGTGGATGTCTAAAGTTGGGAAAAAATATTGGAGCCTGTTCTCCTCCAAGGCAAATGTTAAAAGCTATATCAAATTACAGTAGGCATATGAAGGTCTGCCTTAGTTCCGACGGCCGCAAGAGAGGAGGAAGAGGAAGAGGAAGAGGGAGAAAATGAGAAGGGAAGACAGAGATAAAGATGAGAAGGACGAAGATGAAAGGGATGAAGAGGAGGAAGAGGAAAAGAAGAAAAAGAGAAGAAGAGGGAAAGAGGGTGAGAATGAGAAGGCAGGAGGCGAAAATAAGACTGTGAAGATAAAGAAGATATGGAGGCAAGAATAAAAAATAATGGGAGAAATAAAAGGAACAAAATAAATATAAAGCACCAAGGAGGTCAAGTGGAAGAGGGAACCCATATTATATATATATATATATATATATATATATATATATATATATATACACACACATACATTTTAACAACCACAATGCACTTTAATTCTAAGCCATCAACATCGGGAGACCCAATGGAGGCCGACATGCAGAAATTGAAATGCGGTACTGCCAAGGACTCGAACCCAGCAATCACATTACAAGTGCCGTAGTAACTTACCAACTACGCTATCAAGAGCTGGGACCCATTCAGTGTTGTGTATATATATATATATATACACGGTGCGCATACATACATGAAGTGTTCCGGAATATCCTTTCCATAACGTGCGAGCAAGACTTGCATTTGGTACTAAATAAGCAAAGACAAGTGAACACAATAGTCGACAAGAAAGAAAAGTTAAGCACAAAGGAAAACGATAACGGGCCAGAAAAATTGTGGTTGCCGACCCAAAACATGGGCAGACCTTCCCATCGGCTCATTCGTAATTTTCTTTTTTTACCGTCCTTTTTTTTTTTTTTTGTTTCCCCCCAAAAAAAAAAATTGAAGGTGAACGAAGGGGAGGGAGGGGGTCAGAGAGGTACAAAAGGCACACGAGCTAAAAGAGAGCGAGAGAAAGAGAGATAGAGACACACGAAACCAAAAGAAACGGAGAATCAAGACATATTACCTTGTTACATGGCCATGATTTCCCCCCTTCCTCTCAACTACGGAACTGGCACGCTTGCATAGCCCGGAGTGCCTGGAGCGCCTCGGTGAGCGAGGGTGCCAGAATGGGTTGCAAAGGCACTGCAGAGACGCAATTCAATTCACTCTCCGGGCTCTTCCTAAATTGCATGCCGTGTCGGGGGAAAATACTTCCTCTCATTGCCACGTGAACTATATACACATGCTTGTGTTTGTGCGTGTGTGTTATACATATACACACACAGGGTCGTCAGCTTAAAACTTCCCAATACATTTAGCAACTAATGTAGGAGTTTGACCTTTCTTTCTGACAAGAACCTACCTCGTGTGTGGTTGCTTGCTTTGCATTCTTGCCACTGAGTGGAGGAACAATTCGGGCAAACGTGGGTGGTAAGCAGACCGACGATAGTACTATTGTCGACAAATACACTAAAGGCACTGCAGGTTCCTAATGCCTAATATTGGTGTAACATTACGAGAACGTTACTTGGACTACGGTGCCGAGGGAGTAAATGATGCGCAAGTGGGTTTGTTGGATTTAATCTGGTTAGTGCGAGTGTCGGCCTAGGCTGGGTCGGGCGGTCAGGCTACCAGGAAACCTGACTGCAAAGGTTGACCGCCTGGGCCTTGGGACGCAAGCTGAATGAGTCTAAGGTTGGTTTGTGGCTTTATTCTGGTAGGTTGCGAGCGTTGGCCTCTGGGTCGGTCGCCCGAAGGGTCGACCTTGACCACGAGGCCTAGCTGCGTGGTACAAGTATAGTGGGGGACTGGGCTCTGGTTATAAGACCAGGCTGTTTATATACACAGTCGACGTACCTAAGAGTAGCGAGGGGCACAGGCTCACAGAAATATGGCTCGGCAGGGCCAAGATTGTGCTTTCATGAGGATACACATGTCTGGATTACAGGTGTAATATGGACTTAATCTATGCAATAGTAACATGAGGCCGAAGGCCAGCTAATTCTACACAACATGATTCCTCGTCCACCCCACTGCTTCAAAGACGACACTATAAGCCAAAATATCGCGTAGGGGCACATGTGTGGGTGTGGGGGTTACAGAGCACCTCATTGGTTCAGGTGGTTAGCAAAATACATGCACAGACGGGTTGGAAAGGTGAGTGGGAATTAGAGGGAGGAGGGAAGAGAGGAAGAGGGAGGATGAGGGAGAAAGAGGGAGGATGAGGGAGAAAGAGGGAGGGTAACGGAGAATGAGGGAGATACAGGAAAGGAATGAGAAATATAAGAGAAGAGGGAGATGGGGAGAAAAGCGAGAGAAAAGAGGAGGGGAGAAATTGAGAGGATGAGGACTAGGGAGAACACTGGGAAGAGGAGAGAGGGAGTGAGGGAAACAAAGACAAGGGTAAAGACAATGAGGGGAGAAAGAGGGAAAAGAAGAGGAAAACGGAGAGGAAGGGGCAAAGAAATTCTTCTCGACGCTTCCACATTCTTCCACCGCTCCTCCACTTTTCCGTCGAGTCTCCAACTCCTCAACTCCACTTCTCTCTAATCACATTACTCCTTACAGACTTCATTGCCAAAGTTCTTAACCTTTTTCTTTTTACTCCACTGTCCTTTCAATTCCAGCCTCATCCGCGTGCGCACGCGCACACACACACACACACACGCGCGCGCGCGCACACACTAGCGAAGGCATTCATGTACACAGCCTCGTAATCACAAACACATTCAATGGTGCCTCACAGATACACACCTGAAAGCAAACACATATCCAGAAACGCAGAGAACTGAACACACACACACACACACACATAGAATACTCCTAAACACACACACACACAGAATACTCCTAAACACACACACATACAGACAGTGCCACGATGGCACTGGTTCGAGAGCCACGGAGGCGGAGTGTGTACAGGCGAGGCTCGAGCGTCCAGCTCCCCCTCTGGCGCTGCTGCTGCTGCTGCAATGGAGCATCGACGGCTGGGCAACTCGAAAGCTAATCCCGTGATGGGGATAGAGGAGTGGAGGGGTGGATGGATATAGGGATGGAGTGCGTGTGCGTTCGTGTGTGTGTGTGTGTGTGTGTGTGTGTGTGTGTGTGTGTGTGTGTGTGTGTGTGTGTGTGTGTGTGTGTGTGTGTGTGTGTGTGCGCCCGCCCGCCTCTGTACACGTGAGCTTCTATTGCCATGTAGCGGGGGCGACTCAATGAAAAGCAGAGGAAGACATACTTGATGCAAAAGGTCGAGGAGGAGGAGGAGGAGGAGGAGACAGAGGAGGAGAAGGAGGTTAATCTGCCTTTGTACGGTTGCATGTATGGTGGGAATTGCAGAAGAAATTACGGCTGCATTGAATGGCAAGTTGTGAATATTGTGTGTGTATGTGTGTGTGTATCTCGACATGGTACTAATAATTTTTTCATCATATAAATATTACATATTGCAATCGCGATACATTTCCTATACATTAGTCGCATTTTGATATAAACATTTTCTCGATACGAGATTACATCGCTCTAGGTCATAATTCAAGACAGACAAGGTTACATAATTCCGGTCTGCACTGGTCTACATTTGATTTCAATTGAAACAGTGTTGGATCAAAATATCCTAAACAATACACACACACACACATACACACACGGTGACAGATGACAGGCATGTGTACGTTGTGGGAAACAATCAGAGGGAGGGAGAGAGGAAGGAGAGTGGGAGGAGGAGAAAGAGAGGGAGGAAGAGAGGAAGGGAGGGAGGGAGAGAAGGGGACAATGGGAGGAAAGAATACGAAGGAGATATGATGTAGAGACATGGGGAAGGAAGAAACAAGGAGGGGGGGGCAGTTTGTGAGCGCGGAGATAATGGGAAAGGTGAAAACAAACAAACAAACAATAATAATGGTGGGACGGGGGGGAGGGGGATAAAAGCAGAATGGAGAGAACATTAGAAGGAATAGTGAGAAAGACAAATCGGGAAAGAGAAATAGAATGAGGGACAAGACGCAACTGGGGAAAAGGGGGAAATGTTGTGAGGGGAAATGAGACAAGGATGGGAGAGGGGAAGAGGAGAGACAGGAAAGAGGGAGAAGGGAAAGAGAGAACGGAGAGAGGGAAGAGAGCGAAGGGGGGGAAGGGAGCAGGGAGAGGGGAAGGGGGTGGGGAGATGGGAGGGGAGGGGGGAGAGAGAAAATGAAAATTAAGGGGAAGAGAGAGAGAGAGAGAGAGAGAGAGAGAGAGAGAGAGAGAGAGAGAGAGAGAGAGAGAGAGGAGGAAGGTCCAGTAGACGGGATGCAGAGGGCCAACTAATGACCTATGGCCAATGCTGACCCAGCCAGACAAATGAGGAACTCTGTACACTGTAATTTATTACAGTTAAAGGGAAGAGAGAGAGAGAAAGAGAGAGAGAGAGAGAGAGAGAGAGAGAGAGAGAGAGGGAGAGAGGGGGGGAGAGAGGGGGGAGAGAGGGATAGAGATAGAGAGACCGAATAGAGATAGAGACTGAATAGAGAGAGGGGATAGATAGAGACCGAATAGAGAGAGACTGAATAGAGAGAGATGGGGCGAGAGACTGAACAGACTGAATAGAGAGATAGAGAGGGGGCAGAGACTGAACAGAGAGACTGAATAGAGAAAGAGAGAGAGAGAGAAAGAGAGAGAGAGAGAGAGAGAAAGAATATTCAGTCACTGAGAGGAACTGCGGACGAGGTCCAATCACGAAAATCTGTTCTCAGCCGCTGAAGGACGGACGGGAGGACGGAAAGATCTGGAGCCTGGACACGTCACCCGGGGGTGGGGGGGGGGTGGAGGAGGAGGACGAGAAGAAGGAGGACGACAATAAGGAGGGGGACGAGGAGAAGGAGGAGGAGGAGGACGAGGAGGAGGAGGAGGAGGAGAAGGATGAGAAGGAGGAGGACGAGAAGTAGGAGGAGGAGGAGGAGGACGAGGAGAAGGAGGAGGAGGACGAGGAGAAGGACAAGGAGGAGGACGAGGAGGAGGAGGATAGGAAAGACCGGAAGAGAAAGAAGAGAGGTGAGGAGTGGAAAGCGAAAAGAGGAAAAAAGGGGAGGGGAGAAGAGAGAGGAGGAGAGGTGAGGAATAAGGGGGGGGAAGAAGAAAAGATTAGTAGAGAGACGATGGGAGATGGGAGAAAGAGGGGAAGGGGAGGGGAGTGGAGGTACGAGGGGAAGAGAGGAGAGAAGGAAAGAGAATGGGGAGGAGAATGGAAGAGGACAAAGAGATACGAAGAAAAGTGAAGATATGGGATGGGAAGAGGAAAGGGAGAGGGAATGGAAAGGAGAATGGAAGGGGAAAGGGAGAGGGAATGGAAAGGAGAATGGATGGGAAGGGGAAAGGGAGAGGGAATGTACAGGAGGATGGATGGGAAAGGGAGAGGGAATGGAAAGAAGAATGGAAGGGAAGGGGAAAGGGAGAGGGAATGGAAAGAAGCCAGGAGGATGGATGGGAAGGGGAAAGGGAGAGGGAATGGAAAGGAGAATGGAAGGGAAAGGGAACGGGAGAGGGAATGGAAAGGAGAATGGATGGGAAGGGGAAAGTGAGAGAGAATGGAAAGGAGCATGGATGGGAAGGGGAAAGGGAGAGGGAATGTACAGGAGAATGGATGGGAAGGGGAAAGGTAGAGGGAATGGAAAGGAGAATGGAAGGGAAAGGGAACGGGAGAGGGAATGGAAAGGTGAATGGATGGGAAGGGGAAAGGGAGAGGGAATGGAAAGGAGAATGTAAGGGAAAGGGAACGGGAGAGGGAATGGAAAGGAGAATGGATGGGAAGGGGAAAGGGAGAGGGAATGTACAAGAGAATGGAAAGGAAAAGAAAGAAAGGAATGTTGCAGAACGAGGAAGAAGAAAAGAAAAAAGAGGAAATGAAGAAGAAAAGAGAAAAAAAAGTGAGGGGAGGAAAGAGAGGGGAAAGAGCCAAGAGAGATGAAGGATAGGGCTTGGCGAAAAGAGAGAGGCGATGATGGGGAGGATTACGGTGACGAAATGAGAGGGGAAAGAGGGGAGAGAGGGGAGAGAGGGGGGGAAGTGAGGGAGATTACTACGAGTGCCAACAGTGCCACGAAGGCGGGAGGAACCTACGAAGAGATCGACTCAGGAAACGAGAGTAGTGACACCAAAGGGGAAGAGGGGAAGAGGGGGAGGGGGGTGAGTGCCCAAGGGGAAAAGACGAAACGATGTGGGGGGAGGGGGGGAGTGTCACCGGGGAAGACGAGAGAAGATAGAGTGGTGGTGTTATACGAGTGCCACCACGATAAAGGCGGGGGAAAGGGGAATGTCGGAAGGAGAAAGGACAGACGGGATAGGGGGGGTGGGGGGAGTCTCCCCCTCCCCCACAAAAAAGGGGAAAAGGGGGGAAGGGGAATTCCGGTAGAATAATGGTGGTTGTAGTTCACAGTAGTGGGAAACAGGGGTGGGGGGAGTATCACCCAGGAGAGGCGAGAGGGATGGGGGGAGGGGGGGTTAGTGCCACCAAGGGAAACGGGAGAGGGGGGATGGGGGGGTGCCATCAGCGAGAGAGGCAGTGAAAGAGTGCCAGACAGCGCGCGCGCAGAGATGCCTTAAGTGGAGACATGTGGGGAGATTGATAGCGATATATATACACACACACACATACATATATATATATATATATATATATATATATATATATATATATTATATATATACATACACAGAGTATTGGTTTACGTCACTGTAACTTTGTTACGGGTTAGCTGGGTTCAGATCCTCGGCTCGTCCACGTCTCAATTTCCAACGGATGCCTCCTTCGAGCGACTCTCAGTCTCGATTGCGATGGCATGGAATTAAAAGTGATTTTTGGTTGAAAAAAAAATATATATATATATATATATATATATATATATATATATATATATATATATACATATATATATATATATATATATAATTCAACTGACAAGAGTATAAACACATTCCTTCCTCTCAAGTGGGTTTTTTCACGTTGTTTGTCGTTGACAAAGGTGAATTTTATCTCGGCAACTAGTGGTCCAGACAGGTTATGTCTTCATTGTCTTTTTAAGTAATATATTTGTACATTATCACACCTGTTTATGCGGACAAAAAAAATCCAAACAATACCGCTCAGCATTCTGAAACTTCACTAACAATACAAATCGTTACTATTACACTTCAGTTAGGGAATGATGCGTACGTGGTCTATATTCTGAGCTCTCATCCTCGTGAGTAATAGTTGTCGATCACGTGTCCAGTGGGATGGAATGACAATGAAGGAAGGCAGGATGAGAGAGGAAATGTATATAGAAAGGAGGAAGTGGAAGAACAGGAACAAGGGGAGGAAGAGGGGGGGAAGAGAGGGAGGAAGAGAAGGTAGAGATATAGAGGAGGAGGAGAAAGAACAGGAAAGAGGGGAGGAAGAGGGAGGAAGAGAAGGTAGGGAGGGATATAGAGGAGGAGGAGAAAGAACAGGAACAAGGGGAGGAAGAGAAGGTAGAGAGGGATATAGAGGGGGAGGAGGAGGAGGAAGGGGAAGAGGCAGGAAGACGGGAGGAGGAAAGGAGGAGAGGCAATGGAGGGGGGATGGGAAACACGTGGGACCAGACGGGCCTCCGAAGGCGATAAATTCTTGAAGACGAAGCCAACGTTTACCTGGCAAACCCGCCCAGTTGATTCTTCGTGCGCTTCAAGTTGACTGAAGATGTTGATTCGACCTAACGCACCCTCATTCCAAGTGCAACAAAGCCATTTACCACATAAAGTATTTTTAATAGCAGCCTTGTATCGGGAGGTGGAGGAGGAGGAAGAGGAGGAAGGAGGAGGAGAAGAAAATTTTTCGTATCGGTTGGTACTTGTTCCTTTTATTATAGCTGCTGCTAATAATTTCGGCTATATTTCGTTGCAACCCCAACCCTTTACCAATAGGGTTACGATATGTGACAAGAAGAAGAAGAAGAAGAAGAAGAAGAAGAAGAAGAAGAAGAAGAAGAAGAAGAAGAAGAAGAAGAAGAAGAAGAAGAAGAAGAAGAAGAAGGTGATGGGAGTGGGAGCATCCGGCTCCAAGACGGATAAAACTGGGTCTTCAAGGATCCTGAGGGTGAACACGAGGACCATGACCGACAGGCTCTGTCGAAGCAGTGTCGGCACAGCCAAGGAAGGGTCTTGTTATGGCCTCTCTCCACTTGGGAGAAAATTTCAATTCAACTCATTATCTATTACAACATCCTCGAATTCTGCGGCTTCAGCTCTGTGAGAGAGAGCGCTGAAATGAAAGAGAACAGGGATATATATATATATATATATATATATATATATATATATATATAGAGAGAGAGAGAGAGAGAGAGAGAGAGACGAGGAAAGGAAATACAATGCAGAACGAGACAATGGGGACTGAATGAATGAAAGCAGGAATATAAATGATGATATATATATATATATATATATATATATATATATATATATATATATATAGAGAGAGAGAGAGAGAGAGAGAGAGAGAGAGAGAGAGAGGAAAGGAAATACAACGCAGAACGAGACAATGGTGACTGAATGAAATTATCATTATATTTCTAAAGATCTCGATCGTCTTTCTGAAAGCCTCCAGATGTGGGGGAAGAGATGGGGGAAAGGGGGGAATGGGGAAAGGGAAAAGGAAGGATGGGGAGTGGAGAAGAGGGGAATGGGAGGAGGAGGGAGAGGAGGAGGAATCAAAAGAGGAGGATGAAGAAGAGAAGGAGGAAGGAGGAGGAAGAAGAGGAAGAAGAGAAGGAGGAAGAAGAGGAGGAAGAAGAGAAGGAGGAAGAGGAGGAGTAAGAAAAGGAAGAAGAGAAAGAGGAGGAAGAAGAAAAGGAGGAGGAAGAGAAGGAGGAGGAAGAAGAGAAGGAGGTGGAAGAAGAGAAGGAGGAGTAGGATGTGGAGGTGGTGGTGGTGGAGGAGGAGGAGGAGGAGGAGGAGGAGGAGGAGGAGGAGGACACAGGGGGCATGGACGAGCCGAAAAAGATGAAGATGACCACGATGAAGACGAATGACGAATACAGAGAAGGGGGAGGAAGCGGAGGGGGACGGAACCATGAGTCTGCTGTCACATCATGATGACGATGTATAACTACACTTCTGCGGGCAAAGCTCGCTGTGCAACAACAACAACAAACAACTCCCAGCCTTCCCCCGTCCACTCCTCAGTCCCCCAAACCTTCCAACTCTTCCCAGAGTTCCACAAAACCCCTCCTCACCCAGTCCACTTACCTCTAGCTTCCATAAACCCCTCAACCCAGACTTCAATCCCTCAACCCCTTTCCAGTCCCCCCAAACCTTTCCCAGGAGTCCCTCAACCCCTTTCCAGTCCCCCTCAAACCTTCCCTAAGAGTCCCTCAACCTCTCTTTCAATCCCTCAACCCCTTTCCAGTCCCCCTCAAACCTTCCCCAGAGTCCCTCAACCTCTCTTTCAATACCTCAACCCCTTTCCAGCCCCCCCAAACGTTTCCCTCGTTTCCCTGAGTCCCTCAACCCCTTTCCAGTCCCCCTCAAACCTTCCCCAGGAGTCCCTCAACTCCTCTTTCAATCCCTCAAGCCCTTTCCAGTCCCCCTCAAACCTTCCCCAGAGTCCCTCAACCTCTCTTTCAATCACTCAACCCCTTTCCAGTCTCCCCCAAACCTTCCCCAGGAGTCCCTCAACCCCTTTCCAGTCCCCCCAACCCTTCCCAGAGTCCCTCAACACCTTTCCAGTCCCCCCAAACCTTTCCCAGGAGCCCCTCAATCCCTTTCCAGTTCCCCCAAACCTTTCCCAGGAGCCCCTCAACCCCTTTCCAGTCCCCCCAACCCTTCCCAGAGTCCCTCAACCTCTCTCCCTCCCCCCCAACACACACACGTCCACTCGCCTACACACGCCATCGTAACCCGCCCTCCACCATTAAACCACTTCTCCTCATCTTGATGCCTCCAACACATCCCATTCAACAGCTGCGACCTCCCTCCCCCTCTCTCCCTCCATCTCTATCCTTAAACTCATCCATTCCACCTCACCAGCCTCCCTTCACACACACACACACACACACACACACACACACACACACGACCACACACACACACACACACACACACACACACACACACACACACACGACTCGGTGGCGCGGTTGGTAGATTCTTCGACTATCACTACGGCGATCCGGGTTCGAATCCTGCCAAGGGCTAAAATTATTTCAGTATCGCTGCGCTTCGAATCGTTACTCCAACTCCCGTGGGCGGGGAGTCGGGGGTGTGTGTGCGCGTAAGGTCAAAGCATTACCCATAGATCGGTCATACGAGCTCTGAGCTCTCTTCCGGGAGGGAAATAGTTGTCGATCACTAGTCCAGCACGTGATCCAAAAAGGACCAAGGTGAATACACACACTCATCGTGTCTCTTCACCTTCTCTAGTCCTTTGTTATCAATGAGTACGCCCTGCCTTCAGCTAATTTTTTTTATAGTTTGGCATCAGCCTAGTGAAGGGATCAACGCTATCCTCACCATTTTCCTTGGGAAAAAAAAAAAAAAATGGATCTAATCACATCTACAAATACAAAGGGATCAACTGAGCCTCAACCTTTTCTTTGAAAATAAAAATAAAAAAAATAAAAATAAAAATAAATAAAAATAAATAAGTAAATGAATAAAAATCTGAATTTAATCACTTCTATAAGTACAAAGATGTTATCAGAACGAAGGTCTGTCTCGTTAACATTTTCGAGAATGTGGTCATTAACTTGAATAAATTAGTTCGCCATAGGAAAAATAAACAAATGAAAACATTAGTATGTGCCAGTACCAAGCAAATCCCTTTGGAAAACGTAGACCTCTTCAGAATCAATTAATACAATTAAGCGATAAATTCAACACATTAAGAGCGGTAGTATACAATAAATATACATACACACACACACACACACACACACATATATATATATATATATATATATATATATAT
>NC_134797.1:15098384-15100884 GCF_046742065.1 Oratosquilla oratoria | reverse complement strand
TGCCATCGTAAGTAGGTAAATGTCCTACCTTCTCCAACTTAACTAGTGTCATGAAAATAATAAAAACAAAAGAATAAAATCATAATAAAAATAAACAAATAAAATAAATAAATAAAGTGACTATGCCCATCTTTGGACACCAGAGTAATGACTTTTCAGTTGAAGTGTTACCCTCTAAAAATAATAATAATAATAATAATAATAATAATGAACAAATAAATAAATAAATAAGATAAACAAAAAATAAAGGATTTTGAATAGACTCCGGTTCTCATTCTTCCTACGTAATTGTGTATAATCAAGTTTATAAGAAAATGTTACCCAGTGATACAATTTTAATACATGAACAATATTCTATAACGAAATAATAAATGTTCATGATTTTCCTTCTCCCTCTGATCTGATATAGAACCTTAAAAATAATTTCATTCTAGTTAATTTTGGGGAAATGACTTAAGTAATTATGGCTTAAGATAGTGACTTGATATTCCATTATGATTCTACTGTAAATTTACTGTAGAGCCAGTTTCCTTTAAAAGGGACTTTTTATGTGATAAAGTGCTTTCATCACACAAAAGCACACATATATATAATGTATATATTCCAATTATGCATCCTATAACCCGACTCCTCGTAATTCTGTTCGATACAAGACCCAACCTTTTGGAAATAAACCGTGAGGGGACAATCAGACTAGGCATAAAAATTAAACTAAACTAAACTAAACTTAAAAAAAAAAAAAAAAAAAAAAACAAAAAAAAAAAAAAAAAAAAAAAAAAAAAAAAAAAAAAAAAAAAATCGCGAGGAGACAATCAGACTAAGCATAGGAAAAAAAAAAAAGCCTGTTCCACCCAGCAAGAGTCAAGCGCATTCAGGTCTCCAGGCACCACTGCGGTGCACAATAAGATCGTCAACATGGCAAGCCCATTGTGGACCCAGATGTATGGCACCATTAACTGGGCTATTCACTGTGCTCAAGATCTCGCGCACAATAACACAAAGTCCCAAGTTGGACCGATTAACTTGAGATCATATGAAGCTTAAGGAAGATGAAGTACATGGCCACGCGTAAGCTTAGTACCAAATGTATGTACGTACACACACGTACGTACGTACATACACACACACACACACACACACACTCAGCTCGACGGTGCAGTGGTTCCATTATCGACCGCTAATTCAGCGATCCGAGTTCGAGTCCCGCCCAAGGCTGAAACAACGTCAGCATCACTGCACTGTGACCCGACACTCCAACTCTGGTGGGCCAGGAGTCGTGCGCGTGTAAGGTCACAGCATTACCGGGCTATCTATGAGCTCTGTGGTCTCATCCTGTCGATCACGAGTCCAACACGCGCTCCAAAACCAAGATAAATCACCCCCCGTAGACTACAAGGAAGTCAAGACTCTTCCTCCCCTTACAAGAAGGGTGCGACATTCAAATCACACGCCCACTTCATACATAATTAAAACCCATTAAACCACCCTTCCCGTCTTGGAATATACAAGCAGATACCCAACGCCTCGTTTGTGAACGAATTAATTCTTGTTCATCTGGCACCCGGCCCTCTCGTCGTCATCATCATCATCACCACCACCACCACCTTCGGGTTATTCGAGAGTGATGACCTTGTCTGGACCGTTAGGCCATGTGTGATGACAGAACCCCCTGGAGACTCTGTCGGAACCGTAGGGTCTGTGTAATCTATGGGATTAAATGTAATCCATAGAACCAACGGACTGACCACCTAGAAAGGTTTGTTAGTTATGTTACATTAACCAAAAGCAATCTTAATCCTTACTATGATATGTGACCCTGAGAGAGAGAGAGAGAGAAAGCGTGTGTGTGTGTGTGTGTGTGTGTGTGTGTGTGTGTGTGTGTGTGTGTGTGTGTGTGTGTGTGTGTGTGTGTGTGTGTGTATCTGCGCGCGACGACTGCGGCCAGAATCTCATCTCATCTTGAGGAGAGAGGCGCGATCGCCTTATGGGGACTGTAAAGCCTGTGTGACACACCCTCATCGCTACTCAAAGATCTCCCATCGCCCTCCTCCTCCTCCTCCCTCCCTCCCCCTCCTGTTCCCTTTTCTTCATTGGGCGCCCTCCCCCACAGTCATTAAGGCCCATTATCCCAGTAATTATCACCCAATATGAACACTGCTGTTCGTACATGAACCACATCCCCTTGCCCATAAAACAGTGTGTGTGTGTGTGTGTGTGTGTGTGTGTGTGTGTGTGTGTGTGCGCGCATCCTTACCCTTGCCGATATCATTAAATTTAATTATAGCTGACAATCGATACATCAATTTCTATCCCGCAGACATACACACAAACATTTGTTTCCACAAAGTTTAAATTCGGCGAGAGTTGCATTACGACAGGAGACGCTCATTGTTGAACAATGAGTAAAAAAAATAGTCTTCCGCAATTTTGAGCGATCAGCTACACAGATCGTCTGAACGTCAGCGGCTATTCAATTTAACAAGAATTGTATCAGAGAGAA